>NW_018128144.1:156851-164168 GCF_001952655.1 Monopterus albus | reverse complement strand
AAACAGTACATCACGTATTTCCTGGTAATAAACTCCTCAGCTGTTTAGGAGTCTGATGGCAAAGGGAAAGAAAGAGTTTTTCAGTCTAGTGGTCCTGCATTTCACACTTCTGAATCTCCGGCCAGAGGGCAGAGAATTGAGCAGTCCGTGCTGGGGGTGGGTGGGATCTTTGAGGATGGAGACAGCCTTCCTACGCATCCTGCGGTGGTAAATGCTCTGCAGAGAGGGCAGTGGAGTCCTGGTGATCTTCTTCGCAGTCTTTACCTCTGCAGGCACTTGCGGTCCATAGCAGTAGTGCTGCCATACCAGACAGTGACGCAGCTGGTCAAGATATCAAAATGTTCAGCACTTCAAGGACATTCATGCTTCTATTAACAATTTTTCAGAACATCTGTTAGGGTAAACGCTTGCACATAGAAGTAGTGAGAGATAGAGAGGCGGACCCAGGTAGCCGACTTCAGTGCAAGCAGTGATTTATTTATATACAGTGCAGTAGAGTGAACAAACAACGAGCAGGTAAATGATAACTGAGTTGGGGGGAAACTGGGTGTCGACCAACAGCAGGAGTTCATGAGAGATGAGCTGGAATGTGATGGGCCGAGCTGCGTCGCGGGGTCACTCCTGAGCTGGCCGATGAGATGATGGTAGATGCTGGAAGAAACAGCAGGCAGAAAGGAGTTGATATGGGAGAAACTTGGTGACTGTGCATCGACCTGTCTGGGAAGGTAGAGTGGAGCCAAGGTCCGAGCAAGAGGCAGTCCAAGCAAAAATGAAAGAATAGCAAAAATAACAAAAGCTGACTGGGAGAGACATGCGCGACAGGAACCAAGGTAAAGACACTAAAGCACTGGAATATCGAAGACAAAATAACAAACAAGAAGTACTGAGCAAAGAGATCAGGCGTAGGCTAGAAATGTGAACGAACTGGCAAATGAGTGAGAGGTGAGCTGGGTATAAATAAGGGCAGACTATGGAGTGCAGCTGGTGCTAATCATGGGAGTGAGGAGCAGGTGTATGGCATCAGCAATCAGGGGCTTAGAGAGACAGAGTGAGGAAGGTGAGAGAGGCCAGAGGGGCCCGGGCAAACCAGACAAAATCACACTTTTAAAATATTTTGCTTTATTCTGAAAAGTTGTCCAGCATACTTTCAGCTATACAGGCCATTGAGGTCTTGATCTGTTCAACTCTTCAAGGACATCCCTGCTTGTACTCAACTTTTTTATAACATTTATACTTTTTAATTTATTCAGTTTTATATTTTGCAATACAAGTCAATGGGAGCTCAAAGTGCTGTCAGTGACAGTCTTGGAGTGCCATCTGGAGTTCATAAAATGCAGCACAATTGGGACATGCCCCAACATAACTCCTCTCTCCGCTCTCTCCCTCTCTATGGACCCCCACCCCAACACACACACACACACACATTGACACCTACTTGTTTTACCCATTATTTTCACTTCTTTAATAACCTAGCAAAGCCATTCAGGTATCAAAATGTTCAGCTCTTCAAGGACATTCATGCTTGTCTTAAGGATTTTTCTAAACCTTATACCTTTGGAATATTTAGCTTTATTTTGAAAGTTTTGCACCATTCAAAGGAATGGGAAAATTCTACTTCAACATACTTTCAGCTATTTCAGGTATCAAAATGTTCAGCTCTTCAAAGACATTCATGCTTCTATTCAGAATTTTTCTAAACTTCACACTTTTGAAATATTTAGCTTTATTTTGAAAATCTTGCCCCATTCAAATGAATGGGGAAATTCTACTTCATCATACTTTCAGCGGTATTTCAGGTATCAAAATATTCAGCTCCTAAAGGACCTTCATGCTTCTGTTCAGAATTTTTCTAAACTTCATACTTTAGACTATTTAGTTTTATTCTGAAAAGTCTTGTTCCATTGAAATGAATGAAAATATTCTACTTCAGCATACTTTCAGGTATTTCAGGTATCAAAATGTTCAGCTCTTCAACGACATTCCTGCCTGTATTTATTGAATCTCATCCTTCAGATTATTCAACAAAGAACTTCAGCCATTTCTTCTCAACTCTTTTAACAAAGAAATTCAGCAATTTCTACTCATCCTTCAGCTGTTTCAGCAATTGATTTCAGGCATTTTCAGGGCGATCCTTTAGCATCACAGCATCCATACGCATTTTCGCCATGAAATGCATTTCTCTAGTGTTTTCTGTAATAGCTCTTCATCCAAATGATGGAATCCTCTTGAACAGACCATGAAACACAGAAGCATTATATCTACTTTATCTTGTGACAATGACAATTACATCACAATGACAGGTAAATGATGTTTGACACATCAGGATAATTATACTATTTATCTCAGTAATATGTCTGTTATGTTGAGACAATAATTACTTCATATTTTGTATCAAAAGATGTTCAGTGAACAAGCTTAAAACCTATACAAATATAAATGTTTCTACATTGTACTTGCTGTCTAGCATCACATCAAACTGACTATAACTGTCTCTGTGCACAAGTCACAATGATGGTGCATTTCCATAATTGTTACTGGATGAACATGAACAGTAGGAAAAAAGTAAACATGAGACTTGCAATTTTAAAAGATGCACTGAAAGCAAAAAGTATGTCAAAAGCAACTAGAGAGGTGAATATTTAACAGATATTTTTAAAACATTGTCTTATACTGTGAGGAATGGAGCCCCTGCGATGGTCGCCAATCCGTGTACCCCGCCTTCGCCCGATTGCCGGCCGGGATTGGCTCCGCCCCCCTCGTGACCTCGTTCAGGGACTAAGCGGTAGAAAATGAATGAATGAATGTGAGGAATGGAGTGAAGGTTAGTGTTTGCGATGGGACTGCACACCAAAGATCTTAACTTCCAATCCAAAATGAATCAATTTAGCAGTAAATTGTTCACAGCTCTTCACAAATTACATGCTTGTTTAGTCTTCAGATTTAGGGGATCAGTGAGTAAGAGCAGCCTCACATTGCCTGAAGGAGCTGTCAGTCCCACAAAAACTGTGGGTAAAGTATGGCTAATAAATTAGTTTTATCTCCCATGTGCTGTTTTGTAGGATGGGAGGCAACAGTGGTACGGTGGGTAGAGCAGTCGTTTCCCAACTAGAAGGTTGAAGGTTTAAATCTTGGTGCCTGCAGTCCACATGTCAAAGTGTCCTTGGGAAAGGACTTGTGTGCAAAGATAAAAAATGTAGACCTTTCTTCAGAGATGAACATCACTTGCACTTTAGATTGTTTAGAGTAGAGATTGACCATATAACCTGTTGGATAGGTAAAAAGGTAATTGTACATTACACTTTAGATGACTTTATTAAACCCTGCAAGAAAATTATATACTGTCAGCTGCCATGCTACAAATTAACAGAAACAACAAGAAACAATACAGAATATGTTATACACAGGACAAGTTATACAGCAGAAAATAAGTTTAAACAATAATGTAAAACTAAAGAGAAACTAAAAGGAAAAAATGCACTAGATTAACTATGATACACTGTACAGTTAGTGCAGGTAGATGGATGGATAATCTGAAGAAATTGTACATTTCCTTGGATATTAATTCATTTGTGTATTAACAGAAAAAATGTACATGAACATATGTATAGCAGAATGTTGTCAGAGGAGGAGATCCTTCTCCTGACATAGAGGACAGTCATTGTACAGTGTGATGGCAGTTGGCAGGAAAGCGTTTTTTGGCACAGCAGAGCTGTTTGACAAGTAGCTCGTGGAGGGGATGTGAGGTGTTCCTCTTGATGTTCAGCAGTCTGTGCAGCATCCTCCTTTCCACAACCAACTCCAGAGGCTCCATAGACATCCCCAGCACAGAGCCAGCCTTCCTGATGGGTTTGCTGGTGTCACTGGCTCTGATGCTGCTGCAGCAGATAGCAGCAAAAAAATATGACACTGGTCACAACTAGGGGTGTGCGATATTGACAATAATTATATAGATATATTTACTGGGATAATGATAAGAAGATGATATTTGGCATCCTACAAAAATGTGCTTAATAAATTCTTATACCAGCTTGCTCTCATTAATAGCATATTAATGAATTACTTACTATTGATAATAACGGAAACAACATTTGAGTTAAACAGGTCTTATTTATTGACTTAAAATGGAAGCATTAAAGTACAGCAACACACAAACACTGAAATCACTTTTGCTGAATGTTTCTGCTAAAGTTTGCTAAGTGTGTTTTTATATTCATGCCTTGGCTGGTTTAGGCCTGCCGTGGACAGCTGTCTCCCAAAGCTTTTCATATTTTTCATATTCTGTGTGGTGGTTAATTCACAGATGGTGAAACAAGCTGTTGAGTTGTCTTTAGGGCAACCGATTTCCGCCATAGTTTGCACATTGCCGTCTTTTGAGTAACATGTCTTTTCAAAGCCAAAATACATCGATGCGAGTGAGGATTGTTTGAAAGCCACTGTTTTATAACTCCTGGATATAGGACCATAACTTAACCTCTCACTCTAAGGTGGCATATTTGAAAACTATTAAAGCTTTGAACACTGCTTGAGGCTTTTGGTGGAGATTTTCACTCAGTAATTGACTACCATGAACCTGCAAACAGAGTTCCCTGCAGACCTCCCTCTTACATGTCATTAATTCAGGACAAGACCCCAAATCCTCCCAAACAATAAAACCCTGCAGTTACAGGCAGCTACCTCCTTATACCTTCAGTTATGCTACTGAGAAGGTTTAGAAGTCAGTATACTTTAGCTGTTTGAGGAAGTGTTGAGTTTGGTTGGAAATAACCCATAAAAGCCATGACATTGGCCACATATGGCCATGATTTTATTGTACAGTGATTAGCTGACATACTGTAGTATATCAGTTAATCATCTACTTACAAGTAGATAATCAACTAATTTATCTAGAGTTGTTTCTGATAAAATTCTATTTTAATATTAAGTCAATTTGGTTTTAATATTTAGTCATCACTAGTTGAGAAGTTAATCACATTTAAACAAATTGTATTTTAGTTTGTGAAATAACCATCATATGCACCTTTAAACATCCCTTAATATAGTTTGTAATTCTAACTGTAGATGACACAAATTAATAATAAGGATAACTCAATAAAGAAAGAGATAATTCAGAAGATTAGAAATGTTATATAGTTTTAATGAGTGTTATAGCAATAAGCAATAATGCAAAATATCAGTCATCAACAAATAAATTGTTTGATTCCATTACAACTCTGAAAATCAATAAAAGCTATTTTTAATATTAGTTTAAGCTCTTTACTTTAATTAAAAATCACCATAAAGTTGAGCTCTCACTGTGTAGGTACGCGGGCTTCCTCCCAAACACATGCAGCTTCAGTTGACTGGTGACTCTAAATTGCCCGTAGGAGTGAATGTGTGTGGTTGTTTGTCTATATGTCAGCCCTGTCCATGGTGTACCACCCTCTCTCACCCATTGTCAGCTCGGATTGGCTCCAGCCCTCCGTGACCCTATTCAGGAATAAGTGGTATTGATGATGGATAGAGTTCATGCATCGCTCCTTGAATCCCACTCTGGGTAGTGGCCTTATATCGTCTTTCCATCCCTTCCGGGGAGAAGCTGCTGTCAATGTGTCTTCCTGTTTTGCTTCTCACATGTTCTGTTGTGAAACATTCTGTGCTCCTTTGGAGTTGCAAAGTGCTATATAAATAAACTATTAATTTTGTTATTATTCTCTAGATTTCTCCCGTGTTCTGGAACTCAAAAAACAAACTGACAGAGCCTCAGGCAGCAACCAGTGAAGTCCTTCTTGTTCCTCTTTCAGCTGTGGTTTTCAAAATGTTTCTGTGTGTTAGGCTGCCTTCTCTTCTCCAATCAGACTCCCGGTATTCAGACAGTTGTTGGTTATACCTGTTGTGTTATCTTTCTGTGAAGATCCAGGGTGACCCCCCCCCCTTACCACCACCACCAACTGTCCGCCACAATGACTTAGCATCATCTACTTCTCTACTGTTATCTTTTACAAGTTACAAACACAGAAATCATTATATTATCGGATTAAAATGCAAGAATTTTATATGCGGTTACACAAAAACTGTCAATACATCTGACTTAAAACAAGGATCACTATATTATTCTGAATACAAAATAACTTTAACACTTGATTAAACATTGATTATTGATTAACCTTAATACTTGATCAAACAGTGATTATCATTGATTAAGCAACTCTTTATTTTATGCATGAAGCCATTATATTTTCATTTCCTTCATTCCAGTAAACTCAGTGGTTCTTCTCTTTGTTTTATTTTTTTCTCTTCTTACAGACACTTGGCTAATAACTGTAAACAGTCAAAGCAAAAATTGCTTTGAGTTGTATTTGAGTGCAGCTTTAAGTGCTACAACATCAGAATGCATTTTCTGTCTTGTTGATAGCTTTGATGGATGTTTTTAAATGTAACATCTACTGTAACTGAGCTGGATAAGTTTCTTTATTGATTTTCCACAGTCATCAAAAAAAATGTGAATATAGATATATAAGCTTTCAAAGGTTTCCAGGATATAACACCATGCCACCTGAACCTGGTGATATGGTGGCATTTAGCTGGTCTTAGGTTCAGGAAATGACACCATGATGTGAGTCACCACTGAGTGGGCTGGTCCACTGATGGAACGGTAGAGGCTTTCTCAGGGTTTCCCATGTGATACGAGCAGCCATTACTCCCTCCTGCCTGTTTAATTATCATCTGCACACAGTCCTATTCTGCGATTCATATTGCTTTAGTGAGTATCAGTACAGCAGGCTGTACTTGACATCATTACATAGAGTTGGAAGGGGTTGGCATGAATAGCTAGCACACACACAGTCTGGATAATAATCTGAATAATACAGAGCAAGGTGATTTTACTCTACAGTCTCATCTCAGACAAGCATATTAAAAAATAGATTCCCTTGGCAATGGTACGAATGAGTACACATTCCTATGAACTTACTAGAGTCTTTGGGTGGCAGTCGCAGATAAATAACTCTAGTGTCACTACTTAGCTCTATTTAAACAGTAATGACCCTATATCTATAGACCTTTGCCTTACTGCGGTGTGTCAAACCTGCACTGAGCTTGTCCATCCATTCATATTTTACTGATATTTCACCTAATAAAAATTCATATTTTGCTGTTTATCTGGATCCAGCTTGTTGTGAGAAAAGCAAAGTTTCCCAGACACACCTTCCCCTAAATATGTTGGTGGTGTTCCCAGAATAGAAGCAATAGCCTTATAGCCACCTTATACGCCTGCTCAAGGGGCAGCTGGAGATGTCTGAATTGCCTCCACTGTTCAAAGTTCAAAGTGTTTATTTTGTC
>NW_018128144.1:155378-155642 GCF_001952655.1 Monopterus albus | reverse complement strand
TCATCTCCTTCATCTTGTCCATGTTGATGAATTCAGAATAATAATATTTAAATAAAGAGAGCCTTGTTTCAACATAGGGTTTCAAAGCTTTGTGTAGCTCAAAATTTCAACCATTCAAGCAACACATTACAATTTCAGGGACTAATGATTTCCACAGAACTGCACTTAATTTAAAGACTGAGTCATATTCAGGTCCAAATTGAATCTGTGGACTTTGATCTGATGTCTTTTGTGCTTCATTTACACTATGAACAAAAGCATTTT
>NW_018128144.1:149204-154078 GCF_001952655.1 Monopterus albus | reverse complement strand
GCAGCATGTGGCGTACCTGACTGTTTATCCAGGGCTTCTGGTTGGGGAACCTCCTGACTTGTATGGTGGGCACAATGTTGTCAATACAGGTACTAATGTATCTGGTCACATACTCGGCATAGTCCTGTGAAGGACACTGTGAAGTGTCCTCCATTAACATCTTTCATTAAATTAAAGGAAAAAATAATATTTCTAAAAGTAGAGTTTTGGAAAAACTGTGGTGTTAGATACTCTAGAAATTAAGGTACTATATCAGTGCTAGTGTTAAACAATGCCCTGTGTACCCATCCCCACTGTGACTTGGGGCAAGAAGCCAGTCACAACATGAAGTAACTCAGTCCACCATACCCCAGCATTACATTTGATAGTGTTGACACATGCATTGTATATTATTTTGATTGATATATCATTGTGTCTTGTCCCAGAACAGGAATAGTGAAGTGGAATGATTTTGTAAAACCATGGCTTATTTTCAATTATGTGTTTCTTTACAATGCCACAGTCTTGCTTTCTACAGTACAAACACCAGCCATATTGTGGGTAGAGGTAAGTGTGTCACAATTTGGTAAATCTAATTTATTCTAATTGTGATTTTTTTTTAAGCAATATTACAATTGCAATTTACTGAGATTTTTTTCTCGTTTCCTCTGTATTATTCACTTCAACAAGTTCTATTGTAATTGATGGTATTGTAATTGACAAACCCAACATCCTCATACATGCACCAGTGGTCCTGAGAGTTGGGCTACTGTTCAATTTGTATTCAATTGTATTTCTCTTTTTCACTTTCATTTCATCAACTAATTATTTGGCTATGGGCTGGAGAGAGTGAGATTAGAATTTAAGATGTACAGTGCAGCAGTAAATACAGTACAGGCATATTTTGTTTTCTTCATAAAACATTGCAGATCTGAGCTCATCACAGATGTGGTAGTTTAATCAGTTTAGTACAATTTTGATGAAACCAAAATAGAACATTAAGCTACTGTACGAAGGCCACAATATGCTAACCCCTGGACATAGGAATAAAGCTTAACCTCTCACTCTAAGGTGGCATATTTGAAACATATTAAAGCTCCAGACCCTGCTTGAGGTTTTATGATGGAGATATTCACTCAGTAATTGACTACCATGAACCTAAGAACAGAGTTCCCTACAGACCTCCCTCTTTCATGTTATTAATTCAGCATAAGACCCCAAAACCTCCCATATAACAACAACCTGCAGTTATTGTCCTTAAATCCTCAGATGTTACTGTACTGAGAAATTTTTATAAACCAGTATACTCTAGCCCTTTGAGGCAGTGTTAAATTTAGTCTGAAAGAACCAATGAAAGCTGTGTCACTGGAAAATTAAGACCATACTTGTTTTGCACAGTATTTAGTTGACATAAGATGTTATTAAGGGTAGGATATTTAAAGAATAGTGTATATTATGTAACAAGTAAACAGTTGGATATTTTAGATAAACCCTTTTCTGATGTAACTGTCTAAAATCATTTTAGCAGTTCAATCTTGGCCTACTGTCAACCCTGTGAACGGTTATGCAACCTCACACACTCACTAGGAATTAGGTAATCAAACACTCACTGTGAATTGCACAATATGTGCAACTTTAACAATTACCACTTAAAAGTGTAAACCCACTAAAATCTTAAGAATCAGAGAGAGAGAGAAGCCGCAGCCTACTCACTCTTTCGGCTGTCTTCCTTCAGTCACTCAGTCTTCTGGATGTCAAGAAATCAACCGGACAGAGCCTCCGGCTGTAACCGTGGAAGGACTTCTTGTTCCTCTTCTTGCCTGGGTTTTTAAAGGATTCTGGTCAGTAGACTCAGTCCTTCAATCCAACCAGATGCCACAGTTTGCACTTAATACCTTTTTTGGCCTGCACACTGCTGTTCTTCAGAACTTGTTTGCATATTGCTTTCAGTATTCTTGTAACTTCATGACTGCTTTTGACTGGTTAGATCCAGCCTCGGATTCTACTTCCCCTTTCTTAGAAAACTTATCATCTTAATACTTAATAAAATACAGAAAACCCACATCTGCTTGAAATACAACAATTCCCATTATTGCTTTCAACTGAACAATCAGAATTACACACAGATTTTTCACAAAACTATCAATGCCTTAAAATCAAAACATGGATCTTTATAGTTTGAATACTATACAACTAAACATTGATCATTGATTAGACATTGATTAACCAGTATATATCAATCAAATCTTTACTTTATACATGGAACATGATTTTTTATTACTTTCTCAGTGTCTTTCTAATTTTTCATCACACTCCTCTCTCTGTCACACACACACACACAATTTCACTTTCCTATTCAGGGATGTGTGTCTTGCATCCTCTTTTCTGTGACTCAGCATTCTCCACTCTTTGTGGTGAGATTGGGTGTAAAAGCACTTCACCATTCCATGCAATACACTCATTTTACATTTTATTCTTACACATTCTCTAATGATTATTTCAACCAACACACACATAAATCATCTTATGATCATCTTACTTATTAAAAGCTTAACTTTCTAAGCATCCTGCCATAGCATTTTAATAATAATTCCTTTCTCTGAACTCCTCTTGCTGCTTCTTGTACACATCCTTGCTGTTCTTCTGTGAATTCTAACTGAAAAGAGACAATTTGTTCAATAGTCTCCTGCAGCCCTTGTTCTAAGGTTTCTGATGCCAGATCATCAGAGGCCAGTTTTGCTGCTATGGTCTGTTTCTTGTGCTCCTTGGCTCTCTCTGGGACCCATTTTTACAGGCTTGCCAACACTACACAACATCACCTTTCTAAATAGACTACCTTCTGACTACCTTTTATGTTGTTAAACTTGACTGGACATTCTGAGTGCTGTGGTCCTGAATTCTATTGTCTACACCAGGGGTGCCCACACTTTTTCGCCTTGCGAGCTACTTTTCAAATGGCCAAGTCAAAATGGTTGACCTACACGTGCGCACACATACACACACACACAAAATATATGTATGAATGAGTGTCGTAGTTTTTATGAACTGTCTGAAAGTGCCCCTCCACATTTCCCTTCTTCGGAATAGTGATGGTAGATTGGTAGATAAAGCAAACGCATTTCGAATATAACGTCACGAAAAAAAAGTCCTCCCAAGTCCTTCCCATGTTTTCGGTTTCTTACTTGATTCCGCTCCCCCGCTCATTTTATACCCTTTAATTCGAAGGCTGACAAGGTAGTTCGCTCACCGGAGTTTTGTAGTAGCTCGTGTGGTTGACTGTGCATGCTTGGTGACTCGTGTCAGAAAAGACGAGATCTCAGACTGGCTGCCCTGCATGTCAATCAAGTAGAAAATGCCATAGGGATTGCCACTTTCAGCTTTTTCTGTTAGGGGTCGCCATAGCAAATCCTCACATTGACCATTCTCATATTAACATTTAGCATGGGTTTTACGCCGGATACATCTAATTTATTTTTGAATGGCACGCAATCTACCAACACCACCTTTGCGATCGACGTATTAGGCACCCCTGGTCTACACTGTTACTGCTGCTACATGCACTGAACTATTTGAAGCATTTCTTATTTGTTTTAGCTAGCAGCACCAAAGTGAAATTTTTTGGAGGGTCTACCTTTGTCCACACATTTATTCACTCTGCAGGTTTCACATGAAGCATGTGAAGCCGGGCAGAGTATGTGCGCCTGAAGCCTGTAGGGATGCAGCTCAGTGTTATGTTTGCTCGCACACGGGATGGTGAGTGAGCAAAAGAAAGGCGGACCCAGATGGCTGACTTCAGTGCAAGCAGTGATTTATTATATACAGTGCAGTGAATGGCAAGATTAAACAGGAGTAGATGAACTAGATAAACCGGGTGTCGATCAGCAGCAGATACAGTACATTGATGAGATGAGGAGTAGGCCAAGCTGGGTCGCTGGGGTCACTCCTGAACTGGTCGGTGAAGAACGGTGGTTACTGAGGAGAAAGAAAACAAGGCTTTGGACAAAGGGAAACTGGTGACTGTGCATCGACCTGACTGGTGAAGGCTGGAAGGGTTTAGTAGGAGCCAAGGTCCGGAGGTAGTAATCCGTGGAAGAAGGAATCAGCATGGGCAGAGAAGGGCAACAGGAGGTCCAATATATATATATAACCTGACAAAAAAACCAAGGGAAATGTGGACTGGTAAAGGTACAACAGAAATAACAACATAGAAGGCCTGAGAACAAGAACAAACTGGCAAGGGACTAGTAAGTGAGCCAGGTATAAGTAAGAAGAACTAATGAAGTGCAGCTGGTGATAATCAAGGGGTGTGGAGCAGGTGTGTATGGTGGTGTAATCAGGGGCTGAAAAGAGAAACGAAGTGAGGGAGGTGAAAGAGGCAGGTGCAGCCGGGCAAACCTGACACTCAGATTGTTTAGAATCTGTAGTGTTTAAAAACATGTTTTAATGGCAGTTTGAATCATAGCTTTTGTGGTTTGAAAATCATGTTTTATTAAATCATGATTTCAATTTGAAAATTAATAGTTTAGCCCTAGGTATAGGTATGTAAAGTCACTGATGCTCTGCATTCTACTGTTTTATTGACAAATGTTGCTCAGCTACCTGCACTTGTTTTGGTTGACAGTGTTCCTGGCAGAGCCAGCACTGAAAGCATCATATTAGACACAGAGTTTGTTTTTTCACACATTCAGATAAACAGCATAACTATCACACCTCACTAGCTGTTTTTTATTCCACTTTTGTTGTGGGCAGTTGAAATATACAGCAGCTTCCAAACAATCTCCCACAACTTCACAGTGGACCGCTTATGACTGCAGAGTGACTTTCTCACACGTTTCTGACGGTGACCCAGATGTCCCATGTCTAAACAATCATACGTTGTGCTCTGTGTTTCCCTA
>NW_018128144.1:145417-149184 GCF_001952655.1 Monopterus albus | reverse complement strand
AACCAAGCATTATCTCATGCTTTATTTAGCTGTTTTTTTTGGTGGGTAGGCTTATTTCATATCTTTGAACCTGTGGCTGAAGATGTGTAGCAGAATATTACATGGTAATACAGTTGCATAAACAGATGAATGCATGTGTGTGTGCTCCCAATATAACAAAATACTGTACTTGTTTCCCTATTCATTTATAAATCTCTCTCTCTCTCTCCCCTTTCCATCACTCTCCTTCTTAGGCTCTTGCTATGGGGATGATGACAGAATATTATCACTACATCTTCACTACACTGGTAAGTAGAGAGAAGGCTGTGCTGCACAGGTGCTTTGTCATCAGGTCTAATTCAGAGTTATATATCCCATTAACATATGTTGCATGCTCAAATGTCACAGCTCAGAACCACATTGGACTCGGGTGCATGACTCAGGAACATCATGTAAACATTTAAACTGTTCACCTTTATTCACAGTAATGGAGATGAAGGCAAGTTATAGAAGAACAGCTCGGGCCACAAAAACAGGCAAGCAAGGCTAAAGAGGCAGGCAAAAAGTTAAGTCCAAAAACAGACAGGCTTTGAATGCTGGAAACAGGACACTGGGATGGTACAGTACAAAACAGTCTGGCAGAGGACAACTGGAAGAGGACCAGTATTATGGAACTAATGAGGGAAATGGGAACAGGTACGCTTGAGGAAAGTATCAGAAATCATGTGACAGGGAAAGACAAGATAAGCCTACTCCAGGGCAGTTGAGAGTGGCAGCATGTGAAACAGGAAAGTTAGTGGACTGGCAAGACAAGCAGAAAATTACTAAAGGACTATGAATGAACTATTATGACGCCGCTGTTCAATCTTCAGTTTCTCATCTATTTATTTTGCATTTATTTCTATGATTCATTCCTTTGTCCCTGGTTAATGAACTCTCCAGAGAGATAGACAATAATTTCATATACTGTATAGCAAATTACTAGTTGTGGCCTCAAGTTATATTTCTTTTAGTTGACCATTTTTTTGCTTTTTTTACAACCCCAAATCAGAAAAACTTGGGTAAAATCAAAAATTAAAACTGAAAACAGTGGTTTCAGTTTAAAAACAGAGTTCCTCATAGAAAGATAGGAAGGGATTTGGATATGTCACCCTCTACGGTGCAGAACATGATTAAAAGATTCAAGAAGTCTGGAGGGAATTCAGTTCATAAAGGCCCAAGCCTATGATGGATGACCGAGCTCTCCGATCCCTTGATACAGACGGTACTGTATCAAGGATCATCACTCTTTTATAAGCAATATAACCACATGGGCACAGGATTACTTTGGGCTCAGGATTACTTTGGCACACCTGTGTCAAGCACCACAATATGTAGTTACATCCATAAATATCACTTAAAACTGTGCTGTTCCAAAAGGAAGCCCTATGTCAAAAGTGTCCAGAGGTGTCGTGGACTGCTCTGGGCTCAGAGGCATCTGGGATGGACCATCACGCAGTGGAAACATGTACTGTGGTCAGACAAATCAGTATTTCAGGTCTTTTTTGGAAGGAATGGACACCTTGTGCTCCAGACCAAAGACCAAAAGGATCATCCGGACTGTTACCAGCTACAAGTTCTAAAGCCAGGGTCTGTCATGGTCTGGGGTTGTCAGTGCTTTTGGCAAAGGTAACCTACACTTCTGTGATGGAACCATTAATGCTGAAAAATACTTTGGAGCTACATATGCTGTCTTCAAGACAACATCTTTTCCAGGCATATTTCAGCAAGACGATGCAAAACCTCATAGTGCCACATTACCAAAGCCAGACTGTGGAAGAAAAGTGTGCTGGACTGGCCTGCCTGCAGTCCCAACCTGTCCCCAGTAGAGATTGTGTGGCACATTTTGAAACACAAATTGTGTCAAAGAAGACCCAGGACTGTAGCGAACCTTAAGACTTGTTTGCAGGAAGAATGGGACAAAATGACACCTGACACACGGAATCTCTTGGTGTCCTCAGTACCTAAATGTCTTTTAAGTGTTGTGAAAAGGAACGGAAACACACCGTGGTAAATACTTCACTGTCCCAACTTATTTTGGAATGTGGTGCAGGCATCAGGATCAAAGTGAGTGTTTATTTTGAGCAAAGAATAAAATGGATGAGGTATCACATCAAATAATGTGCTACTGTATTGTTTTCAATGTAATATAGGGGACAGATTATTTACATATCACTATTTTCAGTTTTAATTTTGATTTTACCTACCATCCCATCTTGTTCTGGTTTGAGAGTGTAGCCTCCACTTCCACTTTCCTGTCTTTGTCCTCTAAGTTCGTCACATTCCTCCTACTTGGTCTTTTCTTAGTCTTGTTTTTCCTTTTTTCTTATTCCTGTTCCTCTTTTCCCCCTTCTCCAGCCTTCATATTTTGTCTTTCCAGTAGATGTGTTAAAAGGGCTGTATATCTCACGCTGAGTCAGCCTTTGTTCAACTGCTCTGCTATGGTACTTTTAAAAAGAGGCCCTCATTTGGTCAAATGCTTTTTAGTAAAAATCATGTGCTTATTTAGCTCTTTTAGCCTTTACCATTTGACTCTCATTCCCCCATTCTCATACCAAGGGCACCAAGCTACAATCTCTGCACACCTCCTTCACCTATATATGTACATGCTCATCACTCAAGGTAGCAGGGGAGATGCAGCCAATCCAAGCTGACATTGGGTGAGAGGTGGAGTGCATGTTGGACAGGTTGCCAGTCAAAAACAGGGCTGACGCATAAAGATTGACATCCATTTTCCCTTGAGTCATGTTCATGTGCAGCATACACCTTAAGAAAAAAAAAATCACAAAAGAACTGTAATATTCTGGTACCTGGGGCACCAATAAGCTACTGTAAAATAACAGACTATTACTAACTCATAAGAAAACAGTAATTTTTCAAAGATAGTGACTTTAATTTCACATGAAATTCTTTGTAAATAATAGTTTCTTTAAGTAAAAAAATTTAGGATCACTCCTACCCCATTTCTCTTCCTGTCCACACCATAATAAAACAGTTTGTATCCCCCTCCAATGCTACGCGCTTTGCTACCTTTCCACCTGGTCTCGTGCACACACAGTATATCTACCTTCCTTCTCTCCATCATGTCTGCCAGCTCTCTACCTTTCCCTGTCAATGTGCCAACGTTAGGAGTCCCTATTCTCAGACCTATACTCCCGCCTTTCCTCTTCTCTCTCTGTCTACAAATCCTTCTACCTCCTCTCCTTCTTCGACTAACAGTAGTCCAATTTCCGCCAGCACCCTGTAGGTCAACAGCATTGGTGGTGGTTGTTGTTAACCCAGGCCTCGACCGATCCGGTATGGAATTCACACTGATGATTCGCATGTTTAAATTTGGCATGTTTTTACACCGGATGCCCTTCCTGACGCAACCCTCTCTATTTATCCGGGCTTAGGACTGGCACAGAGGTCACTGGCTTGCAACCACTGTGGCTAGATTATGTAATTTCACAAGAATCAGTTAACTATTTGAGATGAAGAACTAAAGCCATTTTGTAGGTGCAAACAACATCTGAGGAATCAGTGGTCGGGACTAAATTCATCACTAACCTTCCTTGTGGTTAGCAATGTTATTATTATGAAAAATAACAAGCATTACTTAATTTAATATGTATTACAAACGCACACAAAATTTCCACCATGAATACATGAATACGTTTAGAGTCTAAAGAGTTTTAACTCTCAAACAATACATGCTGGAAAGTTTGGTTAAAATTAAAACCACAAACTGTATTTTAAACTGTAACATA
>NW_018128144.1:138602-144623 GCF_001952655.1 Monopterus albus | reverse complement strand
ATCATAGCAGCTAAGATGAGCAGGCACATGGCTCAATACATGAGCAGCACCCAGAAAGGAATTGGTAGTAACACCAGAGGAGCAAAGCACCAGCTACTGGTTGATAAAGTAGTCACTCGAGACTGCAAGACTAGGCATACCAACCTGTGCACTGCCTGGATTGACTACAAGAAAGCCTGTGACTCAATGCCTCACACATGGATCCTGGAATGCTTGGAACTGTACAACATCGACAGGACTTTAAGGGTCTTCATGAAGAACTCAATGGGAATGTGGAAAACAACCCTAGAGGCCAACATCAAGCCAACTGCACAAGTCAACATCAAGTACGGTATCTCCCAAGGAGATGCTCTGTCCCAGCTGTTGTTCTGCATAGGCCTGAACCTCCTCAGCCCAGGTGCAGGCCTGAGACTGACCAAAATGACCAAATACCTGCCAAACACGTCCTTTGTATACAATTTTGTTTTTCTGATTGTCCAAACATTATTATGCCGATGTATTCTGTTGATATGACTTCTGTTGCACATCTGTCTGTACTGGAAAAGGTTCCTGAGGTTTCTTCTATTTGTTTTTCCTGTTGATGTTTTTTTTAGTGGTAGAGTTTTTCTTTATCTGCTTTGCGGGTCAGAGAGAGGGTTGTACAGATTATAAAGCCGCTTGAAGCAAATTTGGGCCATACAACAACACTGACACACATATATATATATACTGTATATATACAGTATACACTCAAACAGAATCCTACCGTCCTGAAACATCCAGTTGAAGTCTCCAGTCTGCAACAGCAGGCTCCTCTCGTTCCCTTTCAGGATCAGACTCTGGTTCATATGGGTGTTTTCACACTTGGTCCCATTTAAATGAACCAAACTCAGTCCTTTCTAAAATGGACCAAATAGGGGACCAGCAGAACAAGGACTCAGTCCTGGACTTCAGCTTTGATGGGGCCTCAGTCCACTTTCTCTTCATACTACAATATATCCACTCTGGAGCTCTCAGACCTTTTACTGCTGTTAGAAATTAATAAATCAGTCAGATAATTATTAGACTTTAATGTGTTAGACTTTAATGTGTTATTAATGCAGTTTAGTAAGACTCAAAGTCTGCTCTGTTTCAAGGTTAGAAGATAATGTGGATTCTGAAAAGTGTACCTTGACACCAGTTGTTTTCTTGTATTAATCTTGTGTAAGAATTATATCTGAATGAATGTTTTAGTTACACATCATGCATACAACATACACACACATGGAATTCTTCATTTTGTTATGTCCAGCTGCTCCAAGCATGAGGAGCATAAGATATGAGAAGGAGATGCCAGACTGTCTCCATCTTGTGATGTGTTTATATCTTTTTGTGTAAGGGGTTAGCCCAAAATCTTATAAATGTATTAGGCTCTTTGTCCCGGGAGTCTCTCTTCTCCAGCAGCTTGTCTGAAGGAGGGAGCCACCCGGGTTTGTGCTTCTGTAACTTTTATTTGTGGTCTTTTTTAAATAAACCACCACTAAAATGAAGCAAGTCGGATTCCGTCTTCATTCAGATTTGTTCAATTAAAGAACTAGGGTGTAACACTGCTTTCACATGTGGCCTTTATGTCAAAGGACTGTCTAGTTTTTGTGTTTTTATTGTGTGTGGCAAAGTAGTTTTGACGTAGCTTTTTCACTTTGATGTAGTACTGCAGTGGGGTCCTAATGAAGCCCCTCATTCTCATATGAGCTGAAAAGTGAAGGAAAACCTTACCGTGTCAGTGCCTTGTAGACAGTTGTAGTTTGTTCCATGTCTGGAGAAGTGCTCTAGTTTCTTTCTCACACAAAACTGCTCATCCATATGGGTAATTAAGACTTTTAACAGTACTACTACTGCTTATCATTCTGCTACCTTTACTCCTATCAGTTGTTTTATTTTTTTAGGTAAAACAAAATAAGAAGAGCTTTAACATTGCTTTATTTTTTATTTTCCCATAATTACCATTAACATTCTTTAGTAACAAATTGCAGCAGCATTGTTTTGAAAAAACCACTAGACTATAATGTGATTACTGAAATGTAAAAAAAAAAAAAAAACTGAACACAAGCCTTTTTCTTTGACTGTACTTTTACTGTGAGGTGCCTCCAGCCCCCAAATTGCAATATCCATTCAGAGGAATCTGAGTTTGTTGGGACGGTTCACATTTTAAGACTCAAAGACTCGAAGTGTTTATTGTCATGTGCACAGTAAGGAAATGTAGCCGTCCCTGGTAGGCCTAATCGGGAAAAGCCGAAAGTGGCTTTCTAAAGTAAGGAAATGTGTTTCCCTGTACAATGAAATTCTTACTTTGCTGTCCACAATGAATGCCAAACAATACAAGGTGAAATATAAGGTAGATAAATAGTACACAAAATCTAAAGGCACTTTAGTGGAAACAAATGTAATAAAAAAATGAAAATATAAAGAATGTATGCTACATCGGAGCTGGATGTGCAGTAGGCTGCAGT
Source organism: Monopterus albus (assembly GCF_001952655.1). Taxonomy (NCBI): domain Eukaryota; kingdom Metazoa; phylum Chordata; class Actinopteri; order Synbranchiformes; family Synbranchidae; genus Monopterus; species Monopterus albus. The sequence goes on along the minus strand of NW_018128144.1, from coordinate 142,155 downwards.
GAGTTTATGCTTAAAATGCTGACTAATTACTCTGAGTTCATTTTGAGGGCTGAAGGGAACCAAGGGTGAAAACAATCTATATCTCTTACATTTCCAGCTGCACCCATTGCACAGGGTAAAGAACGACACCAACCGACTGAGGGCTTGCATTAGCCTATTCATTAGGTCCTATTCTGGCTGGCTGGGGGTGAAGATGAGTCATCACCTCCAGACACTCACAGTAGGTGCTCATGAATAATGTACATTTTATGTTAACAGCTTCCAAATCATCCTGCTAGAAGACACAGAAGACTCTGGGCTGCTTGTAAAAATGGATTTAAAGTAATCTAAACAACTTTGGCAGAATGAAATGTCATAGATATGTTTAAAATACACTCAATATTTATTAAAAAATTGTCAGAAAGGGCCATAAAACCATTAGTGATGTTACATGTGACACACAAGCTTTGAAGCTTGTGTTGAGCAGAGGGGCATTCCCAAATGAAGTCTTGCTTAGAAGCTTGTGTCATTAACCTAACTGTCATGTGACCAGTGACAAACGAGGGCTCATTTTGCTGGAATCAGGTGAATGATTCACTTTGAGCTTGGAGTGGATTGAGTAAAGACTTGTTCCCATGGATGATTCCCTGCTCCTATCAGGATACTATGCACCACTGGTAGCATGTCAGACACTTGTCAGACAGTGTCTTTTATAAAATGGAGCCACGAGACAAAAATGACTTGTTTGTGAACATTTTGGGTCAACTATTATTTCTAAATAAAAATCATTAACAAATACTCGCATCAGTTATACAAGCACGTAGGTCACTTAAAAATCATTAACAAATACTCGCATCAGCACGTAGGTCACTAAAGCACCTTTACTGCCCAACAAACTCTCTATCACAGGGAGAGCTTAATCATAACATCATGCATGGACAGCTGTCAGTACAGACTGCACCATTATTAGCCACTCCATATTCATAATAATTGTGTTGTGCAATGTGATGTGTCTGGGTCTGTTTGCTACACAAAACATGTCCACTGGATGTCAGGAGTACATACTGTACATGGTGTTCACTACTGTACACCGGTAAGTTAACCATGTTTAATGCAGTAGATCCCTGACCAGAGATGTGGAACCCAGCATAACAGATTGTAAGCAGTACCTGTATGATAAAAATTCTATATGGATTGACAATTCAGAACCCTACAGTGTGTTGCGTTGATATTATGTGGCTGTGTAAATAACCTTGCTTTTGGTTATTTCAGGATCAAGTTCAGTGCATTGTCTACACAATAAAATGCAAAACAATAGACACACTAAGCTAATTATCAGTGGTCATGTGGACATTCACCAAACCTCCGTGAGATAGATAGTGATTACAAACTAAATCAGTAAAATACAATACAAAGAATACCCACACATAAATTCACAGCTCTCTTTCATTGGCGGTGTTTTGACCAACAGGTCTTTTTCAGGCATTTGCCTGAGGGTGTTTGGTCAAAATGATGCTAAGCAAAGGGAGGTGTTTTGTATTTCATTATTCTAAGCTCCCTGACTGTGTGAACTTGCTGTCAGTCCCTGTCCAGGTCAAAGATTTGACTCAAACTCTTTGTGAAGCTCTGTCCCACTCTCATTCCAAATAGGCTGTGTTAGCTGGGATCAGAACATTGTCTCTTTCCATCTGTTCTGCTTCCCCTCCCCTTCACTTTTTAACATCAAATTCTCATGAAAATTGAATTATTCAGGCTCAGTTGTCCATGCTTTTCATCATGATGGCAAAAAGGGATATTTTTCAGTTTGAAATGAAACATCCACATGTATATCTATTTAGAGCAATGTACATGAGATACTATAATTAAAAATCTGTCTGGTGGTGTTTTGAGAGAGGTAAGTGAAATACTAACATGAGTGAAGCAGGGGAGGTAGGAACAGCTAGAGGGATATCTTGTCATTTCCCAACAGTTGTGTTTGGGAAACAGAGAGTCCAGTGCTGACAGCCTAATTCTCTCAGAAGAGTGAACAGCCCAGCCACACTGAGGACACATATGGCAGCCATTTACAGTAACAGATTTCTCTTTACACTTCACTTAACATGGGTTACTTCTGGAACCCTGTTGATGCCTGAACTACCACCCCCCGCTTTGCAAGAGCAAACAGGACGTTTAGGCATTAGCACAGCGCCTATAATGAGCAGGGGTATACTATACTTGTCTTGCTCTGTCAGAAATTATTTAAAGCTCCAACTGTCTTATCATTGAGTTGTCATTGAGACACTAGGCACTAAAAGGGATTGTATGAGTTTGTGGAATCTTTGTTTTCATGTTTCTCTTTAACTTTCAATTGAATGGCTGCTCATAAGTTGATAAGCCAGTCAGAGTCTGTCTCTTCTATCTCTAATGTATTTTCCTTCTCCCCAGGATCTGTTTGCACTGGATGTGGAGCCTTACCGATACAGTGGTGTGAACATGACAGGCTTCAGGATCCTCAACACTGAGAACAGCCAAGTGGCCTCCATCATAGAAAAATGGTCCATGGAGCGACTGCAGGCTCCACCCAAACCTGACTCTGGTCTACTGGACGGCTTCATGACCGTGAGTCTTATGGATAAAATGAATGAATGGAAGAATGAGTAGTGAATGATTGAAGCCATCCTTCAGTCCAACTGTAGCTACTTTCCTATTGTCTCAAATGCTTTGATTTCATGAAGTATGTTAATGAGAACATATCATCCATTTGCAACAGTGCTTGCTGTCTTCTCAGGTGTCTTTCATGCCTGCAGTTTGGTTCGTTTGGTCTGGACTGGAAACAAGAAATATTGTATATAGTTGCTTTGTGTTTGCTGGGTGTTCAGGAGCTCACAAACGATTTGTTAGAATAATTTGAAGAGACTGCAACTGGACCACAGATGTTAAAAATGAATGACAATAATGACACAGGACAGAAGTAGGACCAAAAGAAGTTGTCTTAACTTAGAATAACTCATCATTATTGTTAACTGAATGTGACTGCATCACATCAGCTGGCATGTCTTAGCTGTAAAGTGTACTTATGAATTGCTTTATTTATTGACAACTGCTGGAAAATGAATATTCATGATGCAGTTTGTTACCAACTCAGTTTTTCTATTCATGTAAAAACATTCTTTGTTTCTTTCACTTGTTTGACAAAATCTGTTAAATAACTTCTGCTATTTAGAAAATAGACACAAGATAAAACAGGTTCATTTTGTACAGTTATCACAGGACAGTACAGCTGCAGGGTGTATGTTACCAATCATGAATGATCTGCAATGCATAGATGCATTGCCTCTGAAACACTGTGGACATTGAAGCCATTACTGGTATGTGATGCAGCGATGGTGCAAACTCATCCACTGGACATGAAGAGTAGACAAGCAAGTGAAGTGTGGGTAAGTGGCAAATGTGTAAAGCATTCTGGAGAAGCTTCAGAGGTGTTGCCATTGTGGTTTACCCTTAGAGAACTGGGTTTGAGTCAAACCTCACTGATGCTGATGATGAGTTCCTTCAACTAGCCTATAGTTTCCCAGTGCTTTTTCACTATTTTCCT
>NW_018128144.1:136068-138473 GCF_001952655.1 Monopterus albus | reverse complement strand
TGCACTTACTGTAACTTTCCAGTTGTCCTGAGGGAATCAAATGGGAAATCTTGGTACACTGGGCTGTGAGCCCCAGGTGTGAGAAGAAGATTCCCTGCCACTGTGAGCTGAAACCTCTCTGATCAGAGCACAATGCCTGAAATAACTGTTCCTTCACGCAGCTTCCATACCACTTTCTTATTTGGGAAGTCTGCCAAAACACGTCAACCCACCAGAGAGAAGGAATGGGAAGGTAAAGAGAGTAATGGAGTAGGGAAGAGCAATTAGATGAGGAGAAATGAAAAAGAGAAGAAGAAGGACAGAAACTGGGTGAAGGGAAGGCAAAAACAAAATGAGACCCCTTGTATTTTATTCTCAGAACTGTTGAGGTGTTAAACGTTAGGCCAGTGTAGCCACTTGGTCTGATTCCAGCTGGAAAGCAGTGGCAACATGTTGGCTGCTGATTGAAAACAGTGGCTTACCTCTGGGGAATAAAAGATGCCCTTTTTTGCTAAGCAGTGAGATCTTGCTGAGTCATTGATATTGGAGAGAGGGTGTTACGCAGTTTAAGCCCATTTTGCTGGATTTGTGGCTTAATCAATACTGCTTCCCAGTTGAGACTTGAAATGGACTGCGTGTGTAATAACTGGACCTTTTCAAAAACCAAAAAGCTAAGAGAGTGCATTTATAGCTGCTAGCTTCCAGCACGGGCTGCTTTATTGAGTCCTAGAGTCAATTTGATGTCTTAAGTCTACACCAAGAAGAGGAAATGTGGAAAAATAAAAAGTCTCTCTCATCATTGTTTATGTTTATCTCTCTTACTCCATTCTGCAATGTAGAATCATCTTGTGAGCCAAGATAGTTGGGTATTTTTGGACCAGCGGCTGCTGTGCAGTGACCCTACACATCAGTGAATTAATGGGATATGGGTTTGAAGGTGGGATTGATTAATTAGACAAATGCCAATAAGTCAGCCACTAATGCATATTGACATAGTGAAAGGTTCCGTAAACATTTGAATAACGGTTTCATTTGTGCACTGTATTTACGATTTTGTGTGCTTAAGTAGTGAACTGCTGATGTGCTATAACTTATGTCATTAACTCACAGATGGTGACAGACTGCACTGAGCAGTCCAGAGGCTTCGCTTTCTCACACCACTACACCACTCAGCAGTTTGAACGGTGTGGAAAATTTTAATTTAGATAGAAACTGAAACTGCAAATTTCAGCATTCAGGCAGGTGAAGTCAGATGTAGCTGGTGGAGGCAGCTTGGCAGTCAGGTTAATCAGGTCATGGAGGTGGTGCTGGCAATCGCACATCAGACAGACAGTGATATTTACATAAGCCGTGGCAGGGTAACCGTGGCATGTGGAGGGGTGAGCTGAAGAAAGAGAGAGTCTGCGTCTCTGTGGCCATAGGTAGTTCAGTGTCAGGCAGCCTGGATTACTAGGCTGAGTGAATCTAATGACCAACATAGTGCTGCACTATGTTGGTCGTTAGTGCAGCTTTTCTTACCTCAGCCCCAAGTAGACCCATGAAGTTTGGTCCACAGACTACTGTCTTTCTTTCAGCATGTATAGACCCATGAAGTTTGGTCCACAGACTGCTGTCTTTCTTTCAGCATGTCTGTGTGTGACAAATCAAGTAAACTAATTCTGCTCCTCATTCCTTTATACTGCCTTCAATTAATCTGGTGGTGGAGAATCCCTGCCCTGAGTCATGGCTTAACATGCACAAAGACAGTGTGACCTTACAAGCTCCACGCTCTCATTACCATAATGTCTCTCCTTGTTAATTGCTTTACCTGATGTCTGATTCATTGTGTGGCCTGCAAAATTTAAACAGGTTCAAAAAAACACTCAGGCATGACTGTAATTTCTACATTTATTTTTTAATTATTAGCTGGCAGGTGGAGATGTTAACTTTTACCCTTCTCCGAGCAAACAAGATGACCCTTCATTTGTCAAGGTCATCTCTTTGTTTGTTTCAGCTCCAAACACAGTTGGTATTCAGAGCCACAGCATCGCCACAGAATCACCTCTATTTCCATATTACCATAAATGTGCTTTAACTGTGGGTACATTTAAATGAGATTGTGATGGAAAGCTATTTCCTTTTGACAGATATCATTTTTAAAGTTTGATCTAAACAGAGTTATAAAAAAATTTCACACAAACATTAGACATATTCCAGGATTCATATTATCTGAGCATCACTCAAACTAGTATGTGTTGGGCACAAAAGATAGGATGGGGACAAGATAAGAAATACAGTATGTTATTAAATAGCAAGAAGGTCTGCTGAAGGCTTACCAGGCCAAAAATGTCTTAACACTTTGCTGTTGCTGTGTGACTGCCAGTAAACGTACTTCAACATGTATTTTTGATTTATTAATTCATTTCAATCAATCACAGAAGACCATA
>NW_018128144.1:134579-135902 GCF_001952655.1 Monopterus albus | reverse complement strand
CTGCCTGACTGAACTTGCATTTTTTTTTTGTTTAGTTGAATATTCTGGATAAAGTCTGTTTGCGTGATTTGATTGCGGCAAAATATAAAAAGTCAGACTCAGACCACATATATCTTCTGCAGAGCAGAGCCAAGCCCTGGGGGTTCAGACAGCACCAGTGGGCCTGCTGCAGCCTGTTTGCTATGGTCATTGATTTCATACCCTTAGTACCTCTTTAATAGGGCCCCACTCAGTTTGGCTGCTGGTGTCATATCAGTGTGTCTGCTGTATTTCTGTTTCTCTCCTTTTTCTAGGGAACAACAAAAGAAAAAAAAACAGTCCATGCCAGAAAATTTCTGAAATCAGCTGTCAGTCTGTAGAGAGAGATGTCAGGTGTCAATCTGAAGATCTCTCTCTCTCTCTCTCTCTCTCTGTGTGTGTGTGTGTGTGTGTGTGTGTGTGTGTGTTTGTACTTGCTACAGAGTGAGGAGTTGGGGTGTGTGTGTGTGTGTGTGTGTGTGTGTGTGTGTGTGTGTGTATGAGAGAGAGAGACCATAGCCCCTGAAGTATTTCCTGTCTGCGTAATTTGTTGACTGTCAAATAAGAACAAAATGCTCTCCCCCAAAATAAAGCTGGCTTCTAAAGCCACAAAGACAAGTCATGTTTGTTTAGGCCTATTGTACAATGCAAGAGAGGGCTCATAGCATGCAATCAAATTAAGAAAATACCTTCACCACTAGGGAAAAAATCCTGCAATTAATTAAATACAAAACAAAGCAAATTAAGAATGTTAGAAATTAACCCAGTTCTTTTGTTGAGGACTGTTTAAAATCATCAGAAAGTTTACTGAAAGTCTGATCACAGGAAAGTCTTTACAACGCTGGATTCAGAAAGATAGAGCTCCCGCAGGAAAACCAACTTCTGAATTCCGAATTAAGTTCTTACAATACATTTTATCTTCTTGGGCTGCTCTGCCCTGGACAGGGGTGCAACCTTCAACAGCTTTTTGATCCTATTGTCCATTTGGTGTGAACCGGAGCTCCCCCTTGTTAGAGTGTGGTAAAGTCTAGGTATGTATATGTGTGTGTGTGTGCGCACGCGCGTCTCTCAAGTGGTACCTCCCCCCCAGCTAGCAGGGTTCTGTTAAAATGTAAATACACTATCTGGTCACAAAGAGATGCAGATATCTAGTCTCTACAGAAGTTACAGCATTCAAAGTGTTAGGTAATTTCTTAGTCAGATAGATATTGATTAGATATTTGTTGTATTAGTTTAGTGGAGACAGGCTGTCTATGCTCAGGCTGTTAAATGCTTAGTTCATTGTCATGAGTTCTGCAGGCTGCA
>NW_018128144.1:130375-133664 GCF_001952655.1 Monopterus albus | reverse complement strand
CCTCAAGAGTCCTTGTCACTGGATCTAAGAGACCAAGCACAGTTCCTGAGAAGCAATTTCACCTCATGAGCCGATGCCCTGCGTTGTACTCATTGGTGTGGGTGTGGCAGTTCAACCGTGGAGCCCCTGTTCAGGGAGCTCTTCATGTCCTGGGGTAGGGCCACTCTGCAGGTCACATGAAGTGTCAGGACTAGACCCACTGCACCACTGGCATCCCATCATGGCACCATGTTCCTGAGAGTGACTGATCCTTTCACAGCTGTCTGTAGAAGCTGGATGCATGCCTGGGTGGTTGATTGCACCCATAGCTATGGAAGAGAGTGGGGCACCTGAGTTCAATAATTTGGAGGGGTGGATGAACACCTCCAGCAGCACAGTGCACATGCCAGCGGCTACATGCAAGCAGATTTTCATTGTAACTGCATCAGGCAGCATTCTTCAATTCACAAATGACTGGAAAAAATAAGCAGAATGAATAACACAAAAATGGAAAGATACAAATAAAGCAATCCTCATCAAAATGGAAAAATAAAATGCAAAACCATACATAAATGCAAAACAATAAAAATGGAAAAGAACAAATAAGGCAAACAAACAAAAAATGGAAAATTAATCAACAGTATGGTCATCCTAATTATCAAACCATAAATCCTTTGTGTCTCCTTTTTTCAATGCAAAATGGGAAAAAAATTAAAAACAAATACAAAAATGGTAAATTAATAAGCCGAGCAATCGACAGTATGTTCATCCAGAGTATCAATCATTCATAGCATGTCCTGCAATAGTACTCTAATCTACATCTTCATTTACTGTGAACCACCGGGAAAAAAAAGATTCGAACTCTTTCTATTTAATTTTTAACTTTGAACTCATACACCAATTTCCTCTATGTACACTCTGTTATTAGCCGTTCCTCTGGGGCCTGCCTTCTCTCCTGGTCCTGCGATGTAGGTGGGATGCAGATAACAGCTTTCCCCTAGCTCCTTGTCTTCTCTCAAGTAGGCATGTGAAGGGCATCAGCAGCTGCACCAGGGCACAGCTGCCCTGCTATAGTGAGGGGAGTCTTGGTCTCCGCTTGCTGTCTCCGCAAGTTCACCATGTGTCTGCCATTGAGATGGTTTGGTTCACAAACCGAGTGGCAGAATAGTGATGTTGAAGGTTTCCTTGCACCAGGCCGGTGGCAGGTAGTGGGCATTCTTGCTGGTAGCAGAGCATACATAGCTGGTATAATTTTCAGGATATCAGCTGCTAATGGAGGAAAGTCTCCTTTGTTTCACCGGTGGAAACAGTAAAGAGAAATTAACTTTGTTCAATGGTTAGAGAAAAAGACTTATCATGCCCTTCTGGTATACACGGTAATACACTCCTCCTGCAATTGAATATATACATTATTAGACAAAGGAGATAGTCACGGTTTCAAGTCAGTCATTGTGGCGACCAGGTACAGTCAGTCAGTCGGAGCTTAGAGTCCAAAGTCAGGTCGGTCATTTAAGTCTGTTCTCTGTTAACCACACATTGTGTGAAGGTGTGGTTATCTCTGCTACCTTGTATGGTCCTTTCCACCTAGGAGAAAACCAGTCGGGTTTGGTGTTTTCTGTAGACCTAGCTTCCCACTGCTTTAACATGTGTAGCAGTGTCCTGTTCCTTGGTGTCACCTATTGAGAGATGCTTATCACAGTGTTATTCAGTGTTCATGCATATTCACACAAGGCCTCATGTTGTAACTAATGCTGGTGAGGAATCTGTAGGGGCAACAGTGAAAGGACAGGGCATTGTCTTCCTGAGGACTAAAATTAAATTTGGTGTCTGCACAGACTTTTGTCAATCTCTCTTTGCCCTGTTTTTGTGATGGAGCAAGCTGCTTCTTGCAGCTTTTTAATGTTCTGTGTGCATAAGTCCCAATGTGGGTTTTCATTCATTGACTTCTGAATCATTTGTCTATGTACAGTATATACAGTGTAGCCAGCTGCAGTTTTAGTGGTCAAATCAGCTGCATTGTTGCCTTTGTCTATTCTTCCATCTCCCTTTTGGTGTCCTCTGCATCTAATTGTAGCCTCATGTCTGACACATGTAGGATGGCTCACCTTTACATTGTCAAGTCTGGAGCTGTAACATTAAAACCTTGCTTTCTGTGCTCCCACTTACTTCCCCCTTTTTTTGAAAAAAGAGTGTACCAAGATTTCCCATTTGTTTCCAAAAGAAACAACGAAATACATCCTGCTGCCCTGCTGCCTGTTCTGGGCACCCCTGTTGGGGCATTTGGTTGGCTCCTGGGGCCTGATGTTGTCCAGGTGGTGGAGGAGGGTAGACATTATAGCCATACTGGGGAACTCCTCCTGTTGTTTGTGAATATTGTGGGGCTGGCCGGGCATTGCAGTGCTCTGCCCAGTGTCTTAGTCTACCACACTGATAACAATCATGTCTGCATGGGCCATATCTTTTATTAGAGCGGCCATGCTTTCTCTCGCTGTAAGCAGGTCTATACTGATATCCTGCATGCAGAGGGGGGTAGTTTTGTGAAGGTGGTTGGCCATAGAATGTGGGTGATGGGTGGTGCTGCACACATGGCGGGACCTGTGGTTGCTGAGGTGTCACAGGCGAGGGTTTGCTGGGGCATCTGGTTAGCAGAGGCTTTGGCCTGGTTCGCTTTGTCTCTCATTTCCTGCAATTGGGCCTTAGCCACTTGTGTCTGGAGACTAACCAGGTCTTTCTGTTCTTGCTCTTGTTGTTCTAAGTTGTTATCAATGTGATGAATAATATGAGCTGACCACAGAGTGAAAGAAAAATCAGACAACCCCACAACTGATTTTAATGCATCTTGAACAGAAGAAGGCAGGGATGATTCAACTGCTCCTCTGAACAACACTTCAATAGTGTCTGTGCTGGCAGGATCATCTCCTATTCTGTCCTGCCAGAGACCTCGGACTCTTAACAAGTATGCTGAGCCTCTCTCGTTCTTTTTGGGTGGAATGTGACATAGCTCTGTGGATCTCATGCGAATGGGATACCTCTGGCGGACCGCAGGCCATAGGAGGTGAACAAAATGGTGCAAGGGGAGGTCATCAGCATCTGCATGTGTGCCACAAAGTTGTTCAATTTCTCTCAACATCCCCAGGGAGGTGCAAGATGAAAATACCCATCTGAAATCTCCCAGTGCAGGTATGATTCCAGCGCAAGATTCTAAGAAGGATTTAATCCACTGAGCTCCCCCAGAGGTAATATCAGGCATTTGTGATTTGATCATGGCGGTGTCTTGTCGGGAAAATGGGGTGTAAGAGGAAGTAGCACG
>NW_018128144.1:123358-130248 GCF_001952655.1 Monopterus albus | reverse complement strand
ACAAAGGGGTTTGTACTACAAGCTGCTACTTCATTTAAATATTCAGCTGTCTCATTCTGTGAGGCATTGTTACCAGGGAAGGGGGCAGTTTGCAAGAGGCCATTTTTAACAACCACCAAGGAACCCATGTCTGGAGAAATCTCTCTCATCTGGGTTGGTGTTTGTGGCATTTGAGGCTGAGACTGGAGAGAAGTCAACAGTGAACGCGCCTCAGAGGGGGTGGGCACATTTTATTTGTTCTCAAGTGGTTATGTCTCTTGAGATTCAGGAATTGTTACAGGCATTTGTGGGGTCAATGATGCAGAGGAATTATGTTTGAGAGCAATTTGAACCTCAGTAAGAAAACACTGGCAGTTTGCTAGAAAAGCCTCTGCCTTTCAAGCCCTCTTAATAGCATTTCCCTTGTGCAATCTTCCTGCTTCGCACACTTTTCTTTTACGCTGTTCAGCACTCATTGCGCTTGCTTCAAAAACAGCATTAAATCACTCACTTCAGGCGCAGCGCCTTCAGTCTCCAAACATCCCCTTGTCTTGCATATCTTCCACCCAACAAGTAAATCTTTCAAATTCTTTCCCTTCATCTTCCTTGAGAACCTTCCTTAACCATCTCATGGCCGCTACATACACTACCGACCCCAAAGAACTGGATTTGCTCTCTTTCCACCGTTCATATATATTTAGTGCCATAGCAGAAAATTAGACAAACACATATCAGCAAGTTTCAGTGAATGGCACAGCGCCCACGTGACCAACCCAGTCAAGAATTTTCTACACAGAGACTTTGTGCGCTTGGCTGTTGAGGGGATCCTAGTCAAATCACTGGTTTTAGACACCAAAACTTGCAATACTGTAACTTTATAATCCCAAACTGCTATTCCAATGCCCCCAAGACAGAACTACTTGTGAGCTGTATTACTACAGGAATTCTCAAACAGGAAGCTGCTTGATATGCTGTTTCTCAAGACAGTAGAAAATCTCTTTCAAGTAGGAAACCACCCCACAACAATTATGGAACACAAGAGGCATACTAATTAGACAATACCTGTAGAAATGGTGCAAGTCGTGTAGAAAACACCAAAAATCTGTTTCCATTGGGGCTCTAAAAGCGCATGAACATGCCAGGATGCATTATTTGCTGAGGTTGATCACTGATTAATGGTCAGTGAGCATGTTTATTTCCTTTTACTGTAATGGTGTGTCTACACAGAAAGCATTTCAGCTGGGTTCTTCAATAATAGCTCTTAGACGTGTCTGGTAAAACAGATATTCTCTTATTTTGTCAATCCAGCTGTCTGTTCACAAATGGCACACATTTAACTTACACCCCTAAACATAACCCAAACACCTGAAGTCTATTTTCTGTGTTTTATGCTCTTAAATATAATGACTGTGTATTGGGCTGTAAGTGCTCTCAAAACACAGGTGAGCTGGAGCTCAGTCCTTTGCCTGAACACATCCTGCATAGACAAACACACAGCACCAGAGCTGCTCTGCTAACTGCTGCTCACACTGCCTTCTGTGTAAATATAGTGTAACATTCAAATTATTAGCCTTTCACAAATTGATATAGCCAGTTTTTACTATCCCCTGGAAGCTAGTGCAGTGCAAGGAGACAAACACATAGATGGGTATTAAAAATGTGCATTTTTAGCAGATGGTTAAAAGAAAATAAAGAAGTACCTGTTTGGCCTGTGAATGCTAATGCATTCCACAGTTCAGGTTCCAGACAGCAAATGCATGATCAGCTTTGGTTGTGAGATTAAAGATCAGAAGTACAAGAAGTGCTTTTTCTGCTGACCTAAGTCTACCCCATATGCACTCAGTCAGCCAGAGATAACGCGTAGAACTGATCCATTTAATGCTTTGTATGGGATTAATTGCATTTTGTATATTAAAGCCAGTGGAAAACCAGTGAAGGAATGCTAAAATGAGGTAATGTGCTTGCTTCTTGTAGTTCCAGTTTAAAGTCTAGCAGCAGCATATTGGGTCTAATTGTCAACAATTTAAGCTGTTATGTTTATTGTGGACTATAGAGCAGCAAATGCTGCTCAACTGAAAAACAAGACATCTTGTAAAACAAGACTGAGTAACCTCGTACTTGATTTTCAAAAGTTAGATTTCAGTCAAAGAATACTGAAATTTCTGACAGATGTCTTTGTGGGTATAAAATCAAACTTACAATTAATTTCAACAGACTGGGTGGAGCAAATATAAATATTTCAGTCTTATCCTCGTTAAGCTGGAGAAAGTTGCAAGATATCCAAAACAAGACTGTCGGTGCAGTCTTTTATAGGAACTAAACAACAAGAATCAATATAATATAATTGTGGTCTGAGTAAAAGAGAAACAATAATGTAACTAAACCATGTCACCAACCATGTGACATACTGTATGTCACTATAAAAAAGGACTGAGCCCAGAATCGAACCCTGAGGTTTACTATAGGGAAGTTTTGAAGATGAGGAAATGAAACCATCAAGATAAACAGAAAAATGCCTGTCAGAGAGATAGAACCATTTTACTTGAATCATTAAGTAAAATCTGATGATCAGCAGTGTTAAATACAGCTATAGTCAGGCAGGACTAAGATAACTTTACCTGAGGTGAGCCTCAGATGCTAAGTGATTCCTTTTTAGAAGTGGACCAGGGCATACCTAAAATAAAGAGGAACAGTAGCAAGAGAGGAGGCATGGTGGTACAGTGGTTAGCACTGTCACCTCACAGTAAGAAGGTTTGAACCGTGCGGCCGACTGGGGCCCTTCTGTGTGGAGGTGGGGTACACCCTGGACAGGTTGTCAGTCTATCACAGGGCTATAAGTAACATTCATAAGTTTAACAATAAACATCAATGAGTTTACTGAGAGGGTTGAAAGGATACAGATTAAATAAGCAAACTAAATACTAAATAAATAAATATACCTCAGATTTTTTTTCTTCATTGAGGGACACCAGTGCCCTCATATATAAATGTTAGTGTAGACCCCTGTCCTAATTTTAATAACATTTCAATAACTTGTTTGGTGTTAAACTATGCTAGTGTCTTACAATATTTCTACAAAGCCAGTGTGCCATGGCTTTGGTTTCTTTGGTTCTGGGCAAGAGAAGTTTCACCTTTTTTGGTCCCTCATCAGTTTGTACCTCTAGGTGTGATGTGAATCATTATCTGTCACTAAGAGTCAGCCCTGTGATAGAATGGGCGACCTGACCAGGGTGTACCCCGCCTCTCACCCAGTGTCAGCCAGGATTGGCTCCAGCCCCCCACCCCCCATTTCCGACAGAAGATAGAGAAACTAATGTTAAAGGTTAAAGAAACTGTTTGTTTTAATACAATATGAAAAAGTAATTTTGTATTAGATGTTTTACTGTCACTGTCTTTTTCAGTTTCTCTGTTCTGGCCATTTTCATGAGGGGATAAATTGTTAAAGAAAATCTTTTTCCTCTGTGTGAACACTGGTTGGCTGTGTCTGTGTGTGTGTGTTGCAGGGAGTTTTGACTTGGCAGAAAAAGAGATAAGTGAACTGGAATAGGACGAGACTGGTGAAGGGATTGAGAGATGGGTTTTTTTGTCTCTAACTTGCCTGTTCCCTTTCCAAGCTGTCACTCATGCTGTCTCACTAGAGACCTCCCTGAGTGACAGAACAGGCTCGGAAACATGGCTTGGACTGATGTAAGGGGTGAGGGAGTCAGAGGGGAAGCAGGTTGATTGGGGGGTGGGTGGCACTGTGGGTGCTGACCCCCTGGGCAGAGTTCAGGTCTGGAGCAGTGGGGGCTGCTGGGCCTGTCAAAGCACATAGCAGAATACAGACAGTAAACGCCAAGCAGGAACCTGTTCATTAGGAGGAGGCTAATATTTGGTTATTCTGCATTTTGGCTGCAGCAGCACTTGCCACTGGGATGATACCGTTGGACTGTGCTTTTCTCTGTCTCTTAGATGATTCTCTCAGCTTAGTTTATTGCATCTGCTTCTCTGTGTGCACCAAGCCATTTCTCTCCCTGTCTGGCTCACAGACTTGGATCTAGCTCTGGTATTGTCAACATGCTGGAGATAGAATTTGGCTGGGACATATTGCTGGGACATTATTTGCAGTTGGCGTTACATTTGCAGAAGCCAGTGGTGCTTGGCAGAACTAGTGAGGACAAGGATCAGTGACCTCAGATAGCACAGAGAGCCCCTGAATGTCTAGTGGGGGCTCTGAGCCCAGGGAGACAGGTAGTGCTCCTGCCTACTTGAGGGCATTGAAACTTGCACTTTTGCCATCTTTGAAACACTAATATTTAATTATTGTTCCTGTTTATACAAATATTTCATCTTCATGGTTTAAACATTGAACCTGTACAAAGAGTCATAAGTGACTTTGCTCCATTTAAGGTGTCTTTTTCAGTAGTGATATAGACATGGCTGGGGAAATTTTATTTATGCTTTCTACATCTGCGTGCCCATTACAGCCTAGTAGTGTCAATTTTGTCATCTTCCCAGACCACAAGAGTCTACGTGTGCTGCATGCAGGCCAAAGGTTTGTCCATACAACAAAACGCTGACTAGCCATGTACCACATGCGCAGGCACACAGAGGATAGACCCTCAATTTGAAGTAATAGTAAAAGGAACACATGCATGTCCCTCATTCGTGTCCACCTCCACATGAATGTAGGTGAAAAGCAGGATTTGGCCAATAGACAGAATGTTCACCAGATCCGTTCTAAGGTTCTAAGCATGCACGAAATGTGGCTACTTCCTGAGTGGTAAAGACAAGATGACTAGGTGAGGTGATACAACACTTCCGTAAAATGCTTGTTTGCAGGTACATAAGTACACATCTGGTAGGCACAAGTGACAAGGCTAACAAGCTTTCTATGGGTAACACATTCTGTACCAGCAGTGGAGGAGAGACTGCAAGTAAGGCTGAACATTTTGCTTTTCTGCTTATGCCACTTTAACACGCACTTCAAGTGTTCATGCTGCCTGAAGTTATGTTCTGTCTGTGGCTTCTTGGTCCTGTTGTTCACTCTGTGGTTTGGAAGAGCTGAGCCATGCCCTCGATTGCTTCGCAGAGGGCAGAGGCAAACAGAGAATAAAAGGCTCTCAGTTCTTTAAAACTGAGAATTAATAGTTTGGAGCCAGCATCTCTAGGAACGTAGTAACTTGCACTAGTGTGCCCAAAAAATATTCCACATTTGCACAGTTAAAGTTTCACTTGGATATGTGCACCATAGAGCTATGTATTGCATTGCAGCAGTTCTGGTGTAGTGGTGATGGTTCAAGTCACAGATCATGTGGAATAGCAGGTTATGTGACACCCTATTGAAAATACCATCCCCCTATGTAACTATATTTTCCTGTACATTGTAGCCTAAAATGGCTTGTCCAGTCACAGATCATGTGGAATAGCAGGTTATGTGACACCCTATTGAAAATACCATCCCCCTATGTAACTATATTTTCCTGTACATTGTAGCCTAAAATGGCTTGTCCAGTCACAGATCATGTGGAATAGCAGGTTATGTGACACCCTATTGAAAATACCATCCCCCTATGTAACTATATTTTCCTGTACATTGTAGCCTAAAATGGCTTGTCCAGTCACAGATCATGTGGAATAGCAGGTTATGTGACACCCTATTGAAAATACCATCCCCCTATGTAACTATATTTTCCTGTACATTGTAGCCTAAAATGGCTTGTCCAGTCACAGATCATGTGGAATAGCAGGTTATGTGACACCCTATTGAAAATACCATCCCCCTATGTAACTATATTTTCCTGTACATTGTAGCCTAAAATGGCTTGTCCAGTTCAGCAGCTACTTTCCAATATTTATGGTTTACTCTGTTTTGCCATTGTGGAAATTATTGTCAGTTTTTTGAAATCATATCATGACCACAATGGTGCTGCTGCACCAGCAATTATTTTCAGCCTTCAAAATAAAAAATGGCATTTAGAATGATGGCGTTTGGATATCGGTGCTGACAGCGATGGTGGCTGTGGTCACTTGCGCTCTCTTGTGTTTGTTGTTATTATTTGTTTTCTCGGCCTTTTACAACTCATCCCGGATTACTTTTACCAGAGAAAAACTGTTAAATATCAAACAACTCACACCGAACTACCGTTCTCCGATTTTTGTGAACAAAAAATGCTGTATGGACATTCTGATCGGAGGCGCAACAGCAATATACAGGACTTGGAAAAAACGCTGCCGTGGGAATCGGGCGGGCGCCTTGGTGAGGTTATGACAGAGGGGAACACCAACCCCACTCCCATCTATTCACCTGGCAAATCTCCGCTCCCTAGTCAATAAGATGGATGGAATTCTTCTCCTCAACAGGACTTTGCACGCTCTGCTGTTTTGTGCTTCACGGAGACCTGGCTGAGTGACTCCATCGCAGACAGTGCGATTCAAGTACCAGGCTTCCAGGTGTACAGAACGGGCTGTGTAAAGGAGCTGTCCAGGAAAACGAGAGGAGGTGGAATCTGCTTGAAGGTCGGTGCACAGATGTCACAGTGCTACAGAGACTCTTGTTATCTTTTGCAAACCTTTTTACTCTCCCTGTGAATTTAACAGTTTCATTCTAATGGGAGTGTACATAAAACCAGAGGCTAATGCTAGCGCACTGTGACTCCTGGCAGAACAGATAACTAGCCTGGAGCTAGAACATCCGACTCTCCACTCATTGTTCTAGAGCAGGGGTGCCCAATACTGTCAGGTTTGCCCGGCTGCGCCTGCCTTCTCACACCCCTCACTCTGTTTTTGCTCCCTTACCTTGATTACGTTATCCGACACACCTGCTTCATATCCCCTGATTACCACCAGCTGCACCTGATTAGTTCTCCCTATTTATTCCCTGCTCTACGTTCACTCCCCTGCCAGTTCTTTCTAGCGTTATCAGGCCCGTT
>NW_018128144.1:116164-120321 GCF_001952655.1 Monopterus albus | reverse complement strand
CCCCTGGCTGCTGGGCCCCAGCCCCTCGACTGGGCCCATGCCTCTCGGCTAGCATGCCATCCGGGGGTACAATGCACCATTTCCCTCCTAAAACACTACTTCTGGTGGCCCACCCTAGAAAAAGACGCCAGGGAGTACGTAGCCACCTGTGCTCCCTGTGCGCAATCCAAACCACTCCACCAATCCCCTGCAGGTCTTCTTCAGCCACTGACTACACCTAGTCGGCCCTGGTCTCATATAGCCCTCGACTTTGTCACCGGCCTGCCTCCCTCCCAGGGCAACACTGTCATTCTCACCATCATCGACCGCTTCTCCAAAGCCACCCATTTCCTTGCCCTTCCACAACTCCCCACTGCTCTAGAAACTGCCCAGCTTCTGGTTCAGCATGTTTTTTCGTATTCACGGCACCCCCATCACTATTGTTTCTGACCGCGGT
This sequence comes from Monopterus albus, assembly GCF_001952655.1. Taxonomy (NCBI): domain Eukaryota; kingdom Metazoa; phylum Chordata; class Actinopteri; order Synbranchiformes; family Synbranchidae; genus Monopterus; species Monopterus albus. The sequence continues at coordinate 119,885 of NW_018128144.1, read as the reverse complement.
CCACAGTTCACCTCTCAAGTCTGGTCTGCTTTTTGCACTGCCCTCGGAGCACATCCCTGTCTTTCTTCCGGTTATCACCCCCAAACTAATGGTCAAGCTGAACGGCTCAACCAGGAGCTGGAAAATGCACTCCGTTGTGTCACCAGTTCCTCACCAGAGGACAGGAGCCAGTTGTTGCCCTGGGTGGAATAAGCCCACAATACATTCTCTAGCTCCGCCACTGGTATTTCTCCCTTCCAGGCATCCCTAGGTTACCAACCACCCCTCCTGTCCTCTGCTGAAACCGACATCGCGGTCCCCTCTGTCCATGCCCACATCTCCCGTTGTCGGGCCGTCTGGGCAGAGACCAGGGCCGCCTTGCTACGCACAGCTGGCCGATCGCCGCCATCGGGCCGCTCCCACCTACCAAGTTGGGCAGAGTGTGGCTCTCCTCAGCTCATATCCCTATCAAGGGCGCATGCCCCAAACTCTCGCCCCGGTTCCTAGGGCCATTCACCATCCAGGACATCGTACATCCCACTGCCATCAAACTCAAGCTCCCTGATTCCCTCTGTGTTCACCCTGTTTTTCATGTTTCCCAGGGCAAACCAGTCTCCTCCAGTCCCCTCTGTCCGCCACCAGCTCCACCTCCTCCTGCCCTGGAGGTGGACGGTGGCCCTGCATACACCGTCAGGCAGATCCTGGATGTTCGCCCTAGGGGCCGGGGTTTCCAGATTCTGATTTTGATCTGTCTAGCTTAAAAAAAGAAAAGCAAAAAAAATCTTTTAGGGTTAAATGTCTGTGTCCCGAGTCAAACAGAGACCCAGAGAAAACCAGATATAGTAATATGCTCTGTACTGATTCAGCAGCTAACTGTGCAGTAGCACACCATGTTGTATGTAAACTGATTGACTGAATGTACATTTGAAGTATGTTATCAACTGATATTTTAAAGGTTTTAAACCTAGACTTTGACACAGAGCCTCTCAACAAGACAGGGCCTCAAGTTCATGAATCATTATCAAGCAAATATGAAATAAAAGCCTTAGGACCCTTACAACTTCACTTTGTAATTGTGCCTGAGAGGTGTATTTTACCAAACAAATGTGCAATTAACAGAATTAGCACAAAATTATTACTGTACAGTGAACCTTTGGGGCCCTGCATGGGGTAATAATTTTGTGTTTTAACAAAATTATTACCCTATGCACCCTGCTACAGAATCATTATCATAATTAGAAATGCCTGGCATGTATCATCAGATGGTATTTTAAGGTCCACTCAAGATCCCATTGTTTCCAAATAAAGCAAAGGAAAATGGAACTCCTACGGGCTATTGAGTTGCCATTCAATGTAAGCTGCATGTCGTTGGACTGTGGGAAACCCGGAACCTTCTTGCTATGAGGTCACAGCACTAACCACTGCGTTGCTGTGCCACTGTGCTTTAGTAATGTATAATACAGTATATTTTTGTCTCAATACAACATGTGCGGTATATCTGTGTTCTCATGTTACTGATATATAGTGACTGTGTGGGTAAAGCTGAATGCTGCTGTCCCCAATATCTCAATTACTGGATTAACTAGCCTACTACCTCCCAGTTCTGTAGTGTTGTTATCAGGTTCTAGTTTTCTCCACTGCTGCTATCCTAATGCTTACCTCTCTGGTCCCAGAGACGATGCATGGTGTTCACATACTAGAGACATCTCCCAGTATTGGTAACATGTACAACACAGCAAAAAGAGAGTCTTTCTGTCCAAATGTATCTGAACAAATGTTTTTGCAAATTCTACAAGTAACATAATTTCTTTGTCGTTTTCCAGGAGTATGGTTTCCATGTTATAGCATACAACAAGACTTAGGACTATAGGACAGGAAGAATCCAGGTTTTGAGGCTAGCGCCTTTAAATGCAATGATGAGAATAGAGAAAAAGGTTTGTTTGGTGTTTGGTTTGACCACTGATTTGCGCACTAGAAAAGAACCAAGATGCTGTTTGGTATGGTGTTGAATGAATTAATGATGTTCAGGCACTCACAGCTGTGAAAATATGACTAATCATCTCATATTTCCATATTTTCTGTCATATTAAAAATATAAAGATTCTGAGACTAACTCTATATTCTGCTACTTTTGGCTTATAATAGAATATCAGTTATGTGACAAGAAAAGTGGGACCTTGTAGCCAATCACTTGTCTTTTAACCTTAGGGGGGCTGTGGGAGTGACATACCATAACATCTATAATGAGCTATTCTCATCTTGCCCATTGCCATGAGCCCTCGTTGCATCTGTTACCTATGGTGCAGTGTTCCTGTGTGGGGAGGGTGAAGGACTGGTGGTGGTAGCATCTCATTTTCAGGAAGAGAAATACATTTGATAAATATGTTCAGGTCAAATATTGACAATATGTTTTTGTGCCAACTAGAATCACACTAGTGGGCTTACCCTCAGTCTGCTTGTCCACAGTCTCTGGAGAGCATCGAAAGCTGATGAATGACTGCTGTGCCACGCAGCACCACATTTACTCTTGCTTTAGGTCAGTGTTGGCAGAATATCAAATGATTGCCTCTGTACACTACACTATTGGCTCGCTGTGGTTCAGAGTACAGGACACCAACCATTTTAAAACTTACATATAATCCTAAACTCCTCTCATTGTGCACTGCACACGCTCCCAGCGTCCGGATCCTGCCCATGCTGAGAAAGTTTGCAGCTGTACAAAGTAGTGCTCCGGGGGTCCTTACAGCAGATTCCTTTCTCTGCTCATTTTCTGCTTGCTGGGAAAAACTCATCAGATTCACTTGAGTGTTAAGACTATTAGTCCTCCTGACAGTGTCTTAGTCACGGGACAGTGAATTCTGCTACTAAAGCAATATGGCAGAGCTCTGCTTATAGTCATGTCTACAGTCCATTCAAGGTCTGGGCATTAGTATGCCTCACAGAGCAGGGGTCTTTTTAATTAGCAAGGCTCGCATAAAGACTTAAAACTAATTTGTGTTGCTTTAAGCGAGATCTAATACAAAATTCTGGTGTGTCTGTCTTTGTCTCTCACCACAATCAGCAATGTACTCTTGCAGTAGAGTCTGATAGCTATAGCTTTGCACAAATCATAATGAAACGGGGTGTGGCAAACCAGTACACCCAAACACATGCTCCGTACGTCCTTGCTGTTTATTGGAGCGCAACACCTGCAAACATTATAGATTTAGACCCAATCCCATTTCTTATTTTTTATCCCTACCCCTTGTTTTTGACTGCTTACTTGTTTTTTTAAGTTAACCTTCAAACTACAGTAGTTACAAGGAGCAGTGGTTGAAATCTTCCCCTATGAAATGGCACAACCTTCAAGACCTCTATGTGTCATCAGTAGCTAATGATAACAGTCAAGTAAACAGATGTGATCAGTTGTTGAATCACACAGTGCAGTCTTCAGCTGTGGTGATTTCTCTTGCATGGGCTCTAAGCATCGGTTTGTGATTTTCGGTAGCAAACCAGAAAAATGCAAGGAAAGGAATGTGTGTTTGACACCAGGGAATGCTGGTGGATTTGTTTGAGGTGTGTGGTATTGACTGAACTACTGTTGTATCCGGTACTTTTTACCATGCTAACTCTGAGAGATGAAGCAGTCCAAGTAACTTCAAAACAGTGCTGATTTATTCAATGAACACAGATAAAAAATTAACATTACACGCTCAGGTATCTTGCACCTCCAACATGCACGCAGGCAGCTGAAAGATGAAAG
>NW_018128144.1:111170-116133 GCF_001952655.1 Monopterus albus | reverse complement strand
ACACGTCATAATAATAATATTAAACATCCTGTCTTCTAACAGTCATCAACTTTCTATCTAGTTATCCTTGACCATAAGCAACCTGCAGCAACTCAGGAGAATGCCTAAGCATTTAACAGCCTGAGCTAGACATCCTGTCTACTCTAAACATTTCTAATACATCAAGTATCTAACCAATATCTATCTGACTAAAAATACTTAACACTAACTTTGTTGTAGTCAATCTGCCTTTGAAAACCCTCCATTTGAAGGGCTATGTAGCCCTACGACTTCGCCCCACCCCTCCATCCTAAAGAGAATCGGGACACCCCTGCCACTACATGTGAACATGTAAAACTGAGAGGCAGGACTGAGTACTAGGGGTGGGGGGTGAAATGGGTAAAGGCTCTATTCTATTATAAAGCCACGTTCGGTTCTTTCAAACCAGGAACTCAGAGGGACGACTCAGACCACTTGGATATATAAAAAATATAACCGTGCTGGTTTATTCAAAGGGTCACAGGCAAGAATTAACATTACACGTCCAGGCATCTTCCACCCCCAAAACTGCTCGCAGGCAGCCCGGAAGAAGCAAGACCCCGAACCTAATAGCCTATACAATTTAATCACTTGGTTGGGCTAGCCCCATCCTACGCAGGCAACGTCAAACCGTGACGTCACCTGATATGCCAGCTTGGCAGCTGAGCAGAGCAGTAGTCAAAACATGGAGAAAATAATGTGTGTGAATGCTGATTATGTGGTATGTATCTAAAAACATACAGGACATTCAGGGACATGTCTGAACAGTAAGCCTCGGAAAATGTTATGATTAAGATTACGGCTGAACATAGCAATAATAATAGCAATATTCATCCTGCCGGCAGACTCTTCAATCTAGTTGACCTTGGGGCCCACATGCAGCCTGCAGAACTCATGACAATGAACTAAGCATTTAACAGCCTGAGCAAGACATCCTGGCTACACTAACATTTTCTAATACAACAGATCTCTAATCAATATTTATCTAACTAAGAAATTACCTAACATGGGATTGGGCCTTAGTCTTCCATTATTGTGTATTAAGTTAAAAGATCATTTGAGGATTATTCTCCATGATTAGTGCACTGAGAAGAACTGAAAGAATAGAATGGTCAAATATATTTTGATATTTAATGTATGTTTAGTGAACTCAGTCAACACACAGTTCTATACAAATGAAGGCTATCTAAAGGATAGCCATGCTGTTAGTGTAATTTTGACCTCAAAGAATACTTAAATTTTCATAATAATGATACTTATCTTATAAAATGAACATAAAATGATCACACACAAAAATGTCATCTTTGTAAAAATGAGGGATTGCTACTAGAGACAGAGAGATAGCAGTTTCACAGTTGTTGTATACAGGGAAGTAAAAAATGAACAAAACCTAAAAAGAATCAGCAGATACCAAAACACTTGAGGTATTATGCCACTGACTTTGTTCGTTCTTAGACAGGGCATCACAAACATCAAAAAGCAGTTTTTAACTCTTTTTGTTGCTCTCTGCAATAGGAGCAAGACTCTCTACATATACGCATATTCTATATCAGGGATGGGCAACTTTAATGATGGACAGGGCCACAATTTTTCTTCATCGGTACAAGAGGGCCGCATAAGACAGTACACTTCCAAAAACTGGATATTTTCTTTATCGGTACAAGAGGGCTGCATAAGACAGTACTCTTCCAAAAAATGGATAAGAGAAGGCTACCATTTTGTTGTATGTTTATTGAACCAACATACAGCACAATAACTGCATATATTTCATACTCAGATGTATTTCAAAAATATTGAAGAAACAAAAATAATCACAGAGTTAATCCTGAGAATAGACTGAATGTCAATGTCAAACTCTCTGCATCCAATCTGCATCAGATGAAAAAGCGTGTCACCCGTGAGCCTGTTTCTTTCTTTTGACTTGATGTGCTTCATTGTTGAAAAACTGCTTTCACAAATGTATGTGCTCCCAAACATACTGATCATTGAGAGAGCAAAATCGCTGGGGGGGTGGGGGTGGGGGGGGTAAACGGGACTCTGGTACCAGTTTCCAAAATGAATTCTCCTTCTCATTGTGCCTTGCTTAAAAAAATGGGTCTGTCTGCAGATCGCAGAGTTCAGGCTGCAATTCTGAGGGTTGCTTGCTGACAGCAGCAGAGAGGGGGTCCACGAAGAGCGCCATTTGTGGCTGCATCGTGAAAATCTTGGAAATGATGCTTGAACTCATTCTGCAATTTCTCGATGTCGGCCTTATATTTGTGAAGTAATTCCTCGCACTTAGGGACATTTTTTTGCATCTCCTCACAGGCGGGAAAGTGTGTCAAGTTTAAAAAACGGGATGAAAAACCTTCTTTAAACAGTTCTAGTTTATGCTGAAATGTGGTCATGTGTACATACAGTTCACACACAGTTTGGTGTTTCCCCTACAAATTTGTGTTCAAGTGATTTAGATGTGAGGTAATGTCCACAAGGAAGGCCATGTCGCAATGGGATGCAGTGTCTTTGAGTTTCCTGCAGTAGGCACTTGTATCACCATGAACGCTGTCCTCCAAAAACACAGGTATCTCGGAGCACAGTGCAAAAAATGCTCAAGACACTTCCCTCGACTCATCCATCAGATATCGGTGTACATTTGTAAATCCCCATACGCTGCATCCACTTCATCCAAAAAGGCTATAAATCTCCTGTGACTGAGAGACCTGTTCCCACCATGGATGAGATTTGTTATTTTAGTCACTAAATCCATAACGTGGATAAAGTCCAGTGTCCTGGCACATAGGGCCTCCTGTGGAGATAAATGAAGATTACATTTAACCTTTAAAATTAGCCTATGTTTGTCTTTCATGTCAAATAATAATATTAGGCCTACTAACCTGGTGTATGATACAGTGCAGTATAGGGCAGTTCACTCCCCTCTGTTGAAGGAGCCCTGCAAATCTGGTGTGTCTCCCCCTGCATCGCGGGTGCGCCATCCGTAACAACCGCTGACAGCTTGTCAAAGCCCCCATATTCACTTGCAACATTATTAACGGCATTAAAAATGTCCGTGCCCCTAGTGGTGTCATGCAACGACACCAATTTTAGTAACTCCTCATGCACTTTAAATGAACTGTCAACGGTTCTTGTAAAAATCAGTAGCTGGCTAACATCTGTCACATCAGTAAGTTCCAAGGCCAAGGAGAAGTACTTGCAGTCATGCATAACTTGTTTCATTTTTCCCTCAATATGATCGTGAATGTCAAAAACTCTGTGAATCACCATGTGACGAGACAATGAGACCACTTCAAAGTTTTTCACCAGGTTGTCGTCCCCAAAAGCTTTGGCCATTTCAATGGCACGCCTCTTTATAAGTTTGCCATCTGACAAGGGCTTCTTTGCTTTGGCAAGCTCAAGTGCAACAGCGTCAGACGCATTGAGAGCAGACTCCTGTGTGGTTGTGGCTCTGGTAAAAAACAAATACCGTTGTTTTTGTACTTTTGATTTGAGGTCGGCCACAATAGCGGCTCTGGCAGCAGTGGTATACTTCGCATATTTAACTTTGTGCAAAATGTTGTAATGGCGACTTATGTTGAAATCTTTCATGACTGATAGAATTTCTAAGCAAACTAGACACATGGGTTTACCTTTAAAATCTATGAACAAATAATCAGTTTCCCATCTTACTTGAAAGACACGATTTTCCTGGTCAATTTTTCTTTTTGCACCTCTGCTGCTTGCCATGACTCCATCTGTCTTACTCGCTAATGAAGAAGGGCCGAGCAACCGCTTCTTTTCATAGGGAGCGCCATCCATCGGCGAATTGTATAATAATTTGGAAATAATTCTGTGCATTGGAGGAAGCTTTTGAAAGATTTTCAGAAATTAATCTGAGGGCCACTTTGAGTGAGGAAGCGGGCTGCATGCGGCCCCTGGGCCGCCAGTTGCCCATTCCTGTTTTATATGATCTCTATAGTTGTGTATGTGTAAAGGTTATGAAATCTACCTTCTCTCACTTCAGTAAGATGATCTTTGACTCACCTCTATCTTGTTCGCTTGTCAGGCTCTTTAGACTCACTTTGCACAGCAGTCAAGGTGGTAATTAGGTGATGCTGTCCTATGCAATAGCCCTGTTCTAAGGACGTGTGGTGTAAAGGACAGGCTATGTAAATCCTGTAGTTAGTGAATTTGTCAGATGTACAAAACTAAATTTCAGCTCATACCCTGATGCGATTAATAACATACTGTAGCCACCAGTGACTTACATGCCACACCAGTGTTTCCTCTATTTACATTTTGCAGCAACAGCCTGTCACTGCAAATTTATTCCTGCGTCAGAGTTTTATGAAATATCATAACATCCCAAGTACATGACTCTGCTGTGGCCTTTAATTTAAAATGACAGATACACAAAGCAGAGACACGTAGCGACACCCAGCTGAGGAGAGAGGGGAGAGAAAACATAGAGGAACAGTAGATTGAAGTAGCCTATCTAATGTTAACCCTCATGCCCTGTTCATGTTTACTTTACCCTTGTGCTCTGTTCAGATTTAGTTTACACTGCTTCTGTTCGCGGGTATTATATACCAGCATCATCGTCTGGCTTTGTAACTCAATATAATCAAAGAATTCTAATCTAAAACAATGCAATAACCAACTCTAATAATCAACAGATGTTTACATTTGCCTTTTACCTTTTGAAAGATATTACCCAGTTCTTCTAACCAGGAACTCAGAGAGACGAGGCGGACCACATGGATATTGTTAGGGTATTTCCTAGTTAGATAGATATTCAGAGATCTGTTGTCTAGAAATGTTAGTGGAGACAGATTGACTAGCTCAGGCTGTTAACTGTTCAGTAATGTGCTTGCAGTGCAGACTGCAAGCAGGCCAAGGTTGCAGGCAAAGAGCTGTTAGTGTCAACTGTAATGCTAGTCTTAATATTTGTCTTAATGTGTAAGGTTATGTC
>NW_018128144.1:109378-110253 GCF_001952655.1 Monopterus albus | reverse complement strand
TTCAGGGACATGTCCGGACATTAAGCCTCGGAAGATATTATGATTAAGGTTACAGCTAAACATATCATAATAATAACAATATTCATCCTGCCTGCTGACTTTTTCTATCTGGTTGTCCTTGGGGCCCCCATGCAGCCTGCAGAACTCATGACAATGAACTAAGCATTTAACAGCCTGAGCATAGACAGCCTGTCTCCACTAAACTAATACAACAAATATCTAATCAATATCTATCTGACTAAGAAATTACCTAACACTTTGTTAGATTACATTTTATAACTGTTTTGCTTACAGTACCTGTGTTCTCTTCGTGGGTGTGCTGCACCCCTGAACAGTTTGACTTTGTAACTCAACATAATCAAAGAATTCTAATCTAAAACAATACAGTAACCTACTCTAATAATCAACAGATGTTTACATTTGCCCTTTACCTTTGTTAGAATGCATTTTATAACTGTTCTGCTCATGTTTTGCTTACACTACCTGTGTTTTGTTCGTGGGTGCAGGACACCTGTGAAGCCAAAAGATTTTGGCTTTGTAACTCAACATAATCAAAGAATTCTAATCTAAAACAATGTAATAATTGTTCTGCAGGCTGCATCTAGGGCAAGGTCAGCTAGATTGCAGAGTCTGCCGGCAGGATGAATATTGCTAGTAGCATGATATGCTCAGCCGTAATCTTAATCATAACATTTTCCGAGGCTTACTGTTCAGACATGTCCCTGAATGTCCTGTATGTTTTTAGATACACACCACATAATCAACATTCACACACATTATTTTCTCCATGTTTTGACTACTGTTCTGTACAGCTGCCAAGCTGGCATATCAGGTGGCGTCACGGTTTGACGTTGCCTGCGTAGGATGGGGCTAGC
>NW_018128144.1:106019-109185 GCF_001952655.1 Monopterus albus | reverse complement strand
TTTTTTTTTTTTAGTATAATTTGGGTGTTTAATAGTGAATCATTTATTGCTTGCAAACTAATGACAGGAAGATGATGTCATGGGGTAGGACTGGATAAGTCTGACTTCTTCCTACTCCATTCAAACATGTACTAGGTATAAGCAAATGGGTATTGGATTGTGTGTAGAACTGCGTGTTGTCCTATCAACTGTTTTAAATGCTTGAAAGAATAAATCAAATCAAATCAAATTTAAACAAATCACCTGTTTTAACCACTGCTGAACTCTCTCTAAGAGAGAGTCAACAGCACTACGCAACAACAGACCAACTCTGTCAATTAATGCAGTGTCTGTTTGTAAAATTCCACCGTGCACAACAACTAAGGGTGAAATATTTAGCATTGGCATTTGGCATTTATTCTGAAAATTTTTTCTCACTTCTAACTTCCTCTGTGGTCTGTAAAGCCAGAGGAGGGGTGAAAATGTGTGTGTGTGTGTGTCTGACCTCGGAATGTGCCAGCCACTATCTCTGAGAGACTGCTTGGACTGAGAGAAAAAACAACAACCCAACTGTGCCACTGGGAGAGAAAAAACATCAACTGGCTTCTGTTACTTGCTTGAACTGACTGAAGGAGGCTGAAAATACTTAAAAGTGTCCAAAGCATACATAACCGCAAGAAAACACTCAGCTTGTTTTAATCTGGCATCTGATTTGTTCCTGTACTTTGACCATTTAGTTCTACATTGTACCACGTTTGCAAACATATTAAAAATTACACGTGACAGCGCCCCAAGTGGAATGATCTATTGAGATACACATATGCCAGTGTTTAAACAGCATTCAAACAGCAAAACCACCCACACATTCCATAAAAAGAATAAAAAACAACCTGGTAATTCCCTTTTTGCCGTCACCAGTGTGGAATGTATCAGAGATCCTCATTCAGGCAAGATATCTCACAGCCTGATTTCCAACGGGGAGAAAAATAAAAAAGGAAATGGGAATTTTGAGGAGACAATCTGTCAAGAAACAGCAGAAATTTCATTTATAAACCTGTGAATTCCTACATCTCTTATTGGTATCAAATTCTGTAATCACAGCATTCATTCATTGTTAAAAATGAGTATATATTTCAATTATCTCTACCTGTGAGAAAATGAACAGACCAGCCCAGCATTTCAAACACAGATAATGAGACTTGTGTTTTTCTTACCCTTACTGTTTTTTGGATCCAATTTGGAACGTCGAGAGTGCGCAGTCCACACATTAACTTTTATTTAGAAATCTCCAATGTCTGCGGAGTTTATGTGTAAAAAAGGTCCCGCTCACCTCATCTTGTGGCCGGCCAGTTAATGTGTGGCAGTGCTCACCGCTCTGACTAAACCCAGGAGGGCACTGTCTGATCAGGGAAATATTCAACTCATACCAGATCTCCAGCTCAGCTCAGCCTGGCACAGGATTACCACTGTCGGTCCGGGACATTATTCAGGAAATGGACCGGTCGTCCTGCAGAGCTCATCTGGTCCCCGGGTCAAACGGCACCACTTAAAGGCTAAAAACCATTATAAAGCCTCATCCGGTTCTTTCAAACCAGGAACTCAGCGGGACGACTCAGACCACTTGAGTATATAAAAAATATATCCGTGCTGGTTTATTCAAAAAGTCACAGGCAAGATTTTAACACTTCAAGTCCAGAGATCTTCCAACCCCAGGCTGCCCAAGCAGCCCGGAAACCAAAAAGCCCCCGAACCAAGCATTGCTATACAATATTAATCCTTTCTGGGCTGTCGAACCGTGACGTCACCCGATAAGCAAGCTTTGCAGCTGCTCTATCGTTTAGCCAAAACATGAGGAAAAGTCAAGGTGCGTGACTGTTGTTTTCGTGGTGTGTATCTAAAACAATTGGACATAACCTTACACATTAAGACAAATATTAAGACTAGCATTACAGTTGACACTAACAGCAGTTTTCCTGTAACCTTGACGTGCCTGCAGTCTGCACTAAACATTCATAGACAAGAAATCTCTGAATATCTATCTAACTAAAAAATAACCTAACAGGGTTGTACAATCAAATACTTTTATGAAAAACTAAACAGATGTGAATTGTTGATGCATGTATATAAGAAATTATACTTAGCAACTAGTCTCTCTCTCTCCCAAAGCAGGAGTGTCTCACATTCAGTATACTGCAACAGCATCACACACAGGCTCTACAGATGATAGTTGCTCAGAAGGTGTAGTCACTATAGGTTGTGAAATGTGAAGGACAATGCTGGCTAACACCCCCTGGGGCTGGCTTGGCTGTTTAGCCCCAGGAGAGCACAGAGTTGTAAATGTTTGAAGTGAAGCCATTTTTTCACACCTTCTGATTGTCACTCTCTCTAAAGCATGAGGGTCATAAAATCAAATACTTTTATGCTAAACTCATCAACAGATATAAATTGATGAACTATTCAAGACTGTTGTGGTCACAATACAAATGCTAAGCCGTGGAGACAGTGGAATGTGAGAGCAAATGATTGCAACCACCACTTCATTGTCCCCGGGTAGATAACAACCGAACACCCTCTGTGTAATGTAAATGCATGGGGGGGGTGCAGTGTGCGGTCATTGAAAATGTGCTCTGATATATGTTCTTCACACAAAATGGGACAAGGACTTCAAGTTTGAGCCTGAAAAAATAATTTCTTGTATCTTTTTTTCTTTAGATAAAAATTAAAAATGGGTGTACTGCACCCGAACAGGACACAAGGGACATTTAGCTTACTGATATTTATTTATTACTGCTAGATCTCAGTAACTATGTTCTAAAGCGTCTTTTGCAGTTGAGTTAAACTTTTTTTTAAATACTGCACTACTGCTGAAAAAAATCGTACGCTCATTATTATCCAGGATGCAGTGCAGTGGCCGGGTACAGTTCAAGCGTATTCATACTTTGATTTATTTATTCTTTCAAGCATGTAAAGACAGTTGATATATCAACACACATAATTTTACACATATCCAACAAATGCTAATCCAATATCAATTTGCTTATACCTAGTACATGCTTGAATGGAGTAGGAAGAAGTCAGACTTATCCAGTCCTACCCCATGACATCATCTTACATCATTGGTTTGCAAGCAGTATCTCTACATAGATAATTCTCTTCTACACCACACAAGTAATATACTAAAAAAATT
>NW_018128144.1:85691-98749 GCF_001952655.1 Monopterus albus | reverse complement strand
TGTAGACATCCTCCCTTGTTTCCTTGGTTTGTATTTTCTGTTCACCCATGGCTGCTTTAATCACATCCACATCTCGCTGGGTAAACTGCAAACTCGTTTTTATCTCCTGTATTTCTCTGGTCATGTCGTCGAGTCTCTTGTTATTTGTCTCCATAAGTAGTTGCACAAAACCTTTGAAGTTGTCTTGTTGTTGGCTCAACAGTGCGGTGTACATCTGCTTCTGCTGACTCAACATCTCTGTTACTTGCGCCGCTGAAATATAATCCTCTTCTGCCTCAACATCCTCGTTCGCTTCTGATTTATTAGCTCTTTTCCCTCTTGGAGGCATTTTAATAGTTGTAGAATTTGTTCAAAGACTTGAAAATGTAGAAGATGTGAAAAATCGTAGAACAGACAGGAGCAGTAAACGTCTGCTCTCCTTGCAACCCGGAAGTATTGTCCTTTAACTGTGAAAAGACTCTTAACAAAGGACTACCTCACAGGTTTAGTGGTGCTGTTGAAGCAGATAAATAGCTGCTTTCTCAGTCTGTGGCCTCTGAGATTAAAGCTGGACCTTGTGGACATTCTGTCTGTTGCATGCACAATAAGCAAGGTCACATTGAAATTTTAACACAAGATAGGGCTGTTATTATGTTGTGTCATCACCTCAATTTTTATCCAGCCAAGTAGATTACTTCACTGCCTACTGAATAATACACAGGCTGATTTACATGTTGAGCTCTCTAGTAATGTGGCCATCACTGTGGTGGTGAAATGAAACAGAATTCAGGTTTACCTACAGTGAAAACATTAGGTTAGTTGTATTGGTGGCATGTGTGCTCCAGCCTGATGTCTGTTTTCTTTTCTGGCAGCATATCTACAAAGACAAGATGTGGCATGGACATATTATGTGTGCTGCGGCATGCAGGCAGTAGAGGACACTGTGCTGCGGCATGCAGGCAGTAGAGGAAACAGAATAAGTCATCTGAAAAACTACATTTTTGCTCATGCTTGAGGTACGGAGCGATAGCCCTGATAACAAACCACTGTCAGCACATTGACCACCAGCTGTCACCTCCTCCGTGTCTGGGAACAAATACAATATCTGCATGTAATGTGAGCTTCAGATTGCTGCTTCCCTTTCAGCCAGTCGAAAGCTAGCATGCATCTTGTAAATGTAGCCTCAGCAGGGGCACATTAGAATGATCTGAGACGACTTCACTCCAAACCTCACTTCCAATATGACTTCACTTTATAAGTTTGCTCAAATATTGGTAGGGACATGCCCCACCACCCATAGGCAAATCTACACCCTTGGTTACTTTACAGACAAGCCATACAGAACATATGATCTTATAAATATTAATGTTTTTTTGGCAATAGTAAAATCAATACAATAAAAATGGCAACCTTTTGTTGAATTTGAAAGGTGTAATGTAATATGTTTTAGAAAGAAGGCTTCTAAAGGCAAAAACAAAAAAGAGCATATTCATAGTATCTGCATTAGACTGGAAATGGTCTCATTAGACTGGCTGAGCACATAAGATGACACATCCCACTGACCTTGTTTTGTAGACACTACTGACACTTCAGATTGAGTTGGAAAAGTGGTTTTATTAAAGGCAATAAAGTCCGGACACATTGGCACCTCCCTCTACATTTTGTCCTTCATAGATTCTGCTAACAACTGGGCATCAATTAAATAGATGAAATATGTTATTCACTCTGCTTTTGTTGGTCCTGTCTGCACCAACAGAAATTTATAGTTTCTAAGTCCTCCGCAGTGAACCAAAAGGGCAAAAGGTAGTGAAAGTTGTCATTCTTTTAGTGACTCAGAATATTACATTTATTTTCCCAACAAAAGTTTGAAAACATCCCAGCTGATATGCTTCAACGCTCCCACTACACCTTAAATCAAATACTGTTCAGATAGGCAGCACTGTTGCAGAGGTTCACACAAATGTTTTGCACTTATGTTGCTTTGTTTTCACTTAAAAAAAAAAGTATTTATTCAGGATGGGTCCACTGAGAGGTCACCTCTATCTTCACATTCACACCTGGAAGCTGTAGTACAAGCACAGACTGACCTGTGGCTACTGAGCAGCTCCAATGGAGCAGTTTTCTTGCTCACAGGCACCAAATGCTGCTTCAGAGGGTGTAGTAACAGCCATTTCCAACACTGCCTTTGTACAGAGAGAATTTGTTGTTGCACTGTGTTATGGTTTAGGTCCCCTCACCAGGAGGGTGAGGGGGAACTGAGGTAGGACTCAAGATGGCTGACCCAGGTGCTAGTAAAAAACAGGAACAGAGTCAATGAATACATACCACCAGGGCTGAGCAAAGATGGCAGAGGAGAACAGGACAAGCAGGTACAAAAATAAACTAACGGCAGGAGGGTGAGGACGGACAGGTGAATAGACAGGCTAACCTCGAGGACTGGCAAACAAAAAGGATATCCACAGCACAGGAACTGTCAGCTTGGATAAAAAAAGTAACATCTGGCTAACCTCATGGACAAAAAAAACAAACAAAGAAGTCCACAGCACAGGAACTGTCAGCGTGGACATCTAACACAAAAAAAAAGACATAACCAACGTACATAATGAGATCCACCGCACAGGAACTGTCAGAGTGGATAACAAAAAGTAAAGAACTGTCAGCATGGAAAACAAAATAAGTCTTATACACACCACAAAAAAAAGGGCTGTTACAGGGTATGCACGTTACAGTAGTTAATGCTCCGGTGACAGCGGAGCGTCCGCCAGAGGTATAAATAAGGTAGGAGGGTGATTACAGTGATGTGCCCCAGCTGTGCGCGACAACCCCCAAGTCACTGATTACAAAAAGCGACACAGCTGAGGCGCTGATCCTGCAAAAAAGAGCGAGCAGGAGAGAGAAAGGCAGAAGAGAGGCAGGGCACGCCGAGCGGACCTGACACACTGTAAGTAATCAACAAACGTTGGGACACCTGCACGACCTGCAACCATTTTTAAGGCTTCATTTACTTTCGTGGCTTCAGAAAAGAAATAAGTTAGCCACTTACTTGATCCCTGAAAAAGGCTTGTTTTACATGACATTTACATGTTTTTTAAACCTCTGACAGTTTACTTCTTAGCTTTGCACCATTTGAGGTTATTCACTGGACTTGAACTGCTTAAATGTCAAAAGAAAAACTGGAAAAACTGACCGCAAACTTGTGAACAGTGGTGCATATATTCACGCTATGCATCTCCAAGGGCTGCATGGTTGAATCACACTGTACAGAGTCAGTTAAATGCACTTTTAATGTCAACATCCAATTGTGCTCGAATCCCTGATAGAGATTCTCCAAGCCAAGTGGTGTCCGACCCGTTTGGAACAGGGTGCCAAGCCAAGTGGTGTCCGACCCGTTTGGGACCCGTTTGTCACATGGGATGTATATGCAAGTTTAACTGCCATCACTGTATTGTTTTGAAAGATTTTGAGAGATTTTGCTTGGCCTAATGCTATTGCTCATTATGGTCTCGCAGTAAGGCTTTGTGTGTTTGGGTTTTTGATTCACCCCTCGGCCTCCTGACAACTTGGTCAGTCTGGATCAGTGACGCTGTGACTCTGGAAAAGGTATGAAGTTCATATGAAATACAGTAAATAGAATTATAAAGATAAACATTCCTTATTGTCTGTGGACACAAGGTACTCAGATGCCAAATTGACGTGCATGTTGTAAGATTTTATTTGACTGGTATTACAGTAATAATATTACAGCTGGGAACTGTGATGCTATGTGAACATCGCTGACTAATGAGTCACTGTCTAAAAAAGATATATATACTGAGGCCATTGTCAGTTTATATATTTTCATATTGTCAACAAATCCCATGGAGCCAACAGTGTGTTGATCCATGTTCCAGTGCTTTCTGACTTAATCAGGTGGTTCCTCAACAAATATATCATTTCATTTTTATAAAATGCTCAGTAATTTCCTAAAGCAGCTGGACGTTGTATTTTAATCATCAAGAGGAAATAGTGCACACACTATTTGGTGCTCTGAGTAGTATTTCAGGCTGGATAGTGTGTGGGTCCAGATAAATGTACAGTACGAGTTCATATCATAGTGTGGTGTTTTGTTTCTTTGTTTGTTTGTTTTTTTAATCGTTTTTGTATAGTGATGACGCTCTGTGACACAGAGGAATAAGATATATGAAGAAGCTTTATTCTCTAAATACTTTAACTGGGATTTTTTTTTGCCTTCCTTATCATAGACATTTCCAAGACAAAATTTCCACTCTTGACGCTCTTGCTTATCCTAACCCATGCCCAGTTGTTGGGTTGTCTTTGCCGATGTCACAGACACTACACTCCATGTGTTTCTGCAGTCTGGGAAAGAAGCTCTCTAGCCAAAGTCAAAGTCGATGAGGCAGGTTGTGGGAATCTGCACATAAGAAAAACACAATTGCAACACTTACAGTAAAAACAAAAGTAACTCCAATGGATATGAGATTTTTTTTATTAAGAGCATGTACACAGATTGAGGGTATTTCCTCCAGCCCCCAAAAAGCAATTAGCTCTGAAAGGATAAATGGTGCTGCCATCTCTGACTGAAGCGCAAACTCATTGAAGCGCTTTGTGCAGGCGAAAGGCCATCTGCTTAATTCAGCACTGTTAAAAAATTGACAAAAACAATCACAAATTGGAAATGTTTTTCAATCAGCTCATTCTCTTTTAAAGCCATAACGCTTGATGAGTTAAGCCATTAACTGCGGCCATAATAGACAAGCCTGGGCAGGGAGATGGAGATGGAGGACTGGGTCTGGGTGACAGCGGGGGTGGAGGTAGTGGGGCATTTTCTCCAGTTGTGTTGTCAAGTTGCTAATAGAGATGTCCTGCTGAGAGAGGCTCCGAGTGTTTTGCAGAAGCAGAGGATGTGAGGTCATGCAGAATGACACTGAAAACCCAAATGGTCCTTTGTGAACATGAGGTGGAGAACTGCCCATGATATTTGACATAACCCGAGGGCCTGCAGAGGCTATGATGAAGCCGTTAGCGGAACAGAGAAAAGGGGACACACAAAGCAAACAGGTGGGAGAAGACTGCAAATAGGAGAGTGTGAAACTTTAGCATGCAGAGTTTGTAGGGGTAAGGGAGGGTAGACAAAA
This sequence comes from Monopterus albus, assembly GCF_001952655.1. Lineage (NCBI taxonomy): Eukaryota > Metazoa > Chordata > Actinopteri > Synbranchiformes > Synbranchidae > Monopterus > Monopterus albus. The sequence continues at coordinate 93,635 of NW_018128144.1, read as the reverse complement.
ACTAAAAGAGAGAAATAAAGAGATTCGGGAGAGGGAGACAGTGGAGAATAGCAGACTGTGTCAGAGTGAGAACAGCAATGACATTAAATCTGTAGCTGAAAACAGATGATTTCCCATTTAACACTCCATTGAGTTCTCTGTTATCCTGGGTCCTGCCTGGCACTGTGAAGGCGCCAGCGCTTTCCTTCTGTTTCACAATAACAAATAACAACCCCTCAAACCATCCACTCTACACACCCAGACCAATACGCACATCATTCTCTGCACTCCCCTCCCATTGCTCGCCTAGTGAAACTGCTCAATATCCCCACCACCCAGGCTTCCAGGACAATATTGGATAGCCTGCAGGATTCTGGATGGGGAAATGGGGTTTGGAAGTAGGCGTGGATGTCCAAATAACAACAATCTACCACCCATGCCTCTCTCTCTGTAGCTCCAGTATGGACCACAGTGGACTCACAATGGGAGGCACTGTCAGTAGTCTATTTTTCTTTTAGTGTATGATCAGGCAGCAAAGCAGTGAGGATGTTTTCACTTTTGCTGAGAGAATTACACACAAACAGCCTCAAGATGACATGCCTTTGTTCAACCTCAAACACCTTGTAGATATTATTAGACTGAGTTGCACCCCGATTAATTAATGGCAGTTACTTTCAAGATGCAAACAAATAGAAGACAGGGATCTGTTCCTAATTTCTGATTTTCTTTTGTTTTTTTGGTGTGGTGATCTAAGATTAGTGTGAATCCGTGTTCTTGTACTCACACTTGTTTGAAGACTGAGGGCCAGAAAACAACAGCAGCCAAGAGGTACGCTTATGTGCACACATCAGGACTGAGTAACATCTGAATCAAAATGATGACTTTCTGCTTATGTTTCCAGGTCAATCACCTTTGATCAAACCCGCACTGTCCTGATGAAGCAGATTAGCTGTGTTTTGTGATCATTCCTAATAAGTATGGTGTACTGATTATTTAGTTATGAATAGTTAACATTATTTTAAAATGCATAAATAAGCTGTTCAATATACCAGCTGAGAGAGCAGTATAGACATTATACTGTATGTCTTTTAATTAAATATGGTTTATTCTATGCTAATTCTTTTATTTTCTTGTGAACAATTGAAGGTATAGAGCCTTCTTAACCCATTAAAAATAAGAGACTAAAATTTAATATATATTTAATATAATTTTAATTTTGATTAAAGTTCAAAATGATTACATCTCATCTAAACCTAGTTTATTGTCTTTTGATTAATTTAAAATATAACACTGGTGTTATTTTATTTTTATTATCATTAAACTCAGAATGCATCCTGCCAAACAGTATTTTCTATGTAACCACAGCCTACTGTACTGTCACTATTCATCTGTGCCATTGAACTCTACACGGGTGATGTCAGAGGTTTGACATTTTGTTGGCGAGTGATATTTGTTGCAGATCTTCTCTCTGTCTCCCTTGTTTCTTGTCCACTTCTCTGTGACCCACTGACTAATAAAGGGGGAAAACTTTATTATCCAACAAACTATTATCTTTTTTGCTGCCAACTTTTTAGCCACGCTAAAAACATTGTTACGGGGATGGCAATTTTCGTTAATTGGTCTGTAGGCCAGCGGGACACACCCAGTCCATCGGTTCATGACATGGTTTTAATTTGTTGTGTTGTCTCAATCAGAAATGACTGTACCAAAATAGGTATTTGTGCAAAAATGTCATGAGGTTTTACCTACACAGGAGAACAGTATTTGTTTTTTCCCATTTACTGACAACTAAAGTGTTTAGAACCTTAACCTTGTGACAGGACCAACATCCAAAAGCTGCTGAAAACCTGAGGGAGTGGGTAGGAGGCATGAGCAATGGAACAAATGCCGAAGGTGGCATCAGAGCAGGCAGAGAGGTGGTTGGAGATGGTTGGGTGCTGACACCAATTCTGGGTGCTGGCATGAGACACTTGCCCTGCATTCGGAGTGTTTGCCAAACAAAAAGTGTTAACTCAATTAAAGGCCAGATTTCCCCCAGGAAGAACAGAAAAGTGAAATTATCCTACTTGTTAAACCTGCCACTTAATTTCACTCAAATTATTACTTTTGATCCAAAAACCCCTAGGCTAATTAGTTCTCTCTCTGCCTTTCCCTCCCTCCTTCTGCCTTCTGCTTAGTTTGCAGTGACAGAGAAAAGCTGTTCCATCAACTCTGGTAAATGGCATCATCAGGGGGAAGCTGTGAGCTCCCTCTGCTTTGGAGGCTGTTGCTGTAGTCATCCAAGCAATGCCGTGTCACTTTGTAAAATGAGATCAAACTCTGGAAAGCACATTAAGTGTTGAAGATACAGATCAAAATGATTTTCACCACACTGCACAGAATACTTCAGTGTATAATTTTTTCTAAAATGCATTCTTATATTTGTTTTTTAAGTCACTTTTAAGGATCAGCTAAAGTTAGGGTTGCACAGATTCCCCAGGTCTCATTGTCTGTCACAGTGTCATTCAGAGTGTCTGGGCACTTCGAAAATAGAAGACATTATTGCCTGTTTAGCAGTCTCTGAAAACAAACATACTACAATGACATGAAATTTGAATTCATACAACATGCATTACTTTGATCAAACATGAAAAACAGTGCTTGTTATTCTAGGTGGATGGAAGCACTTGCAAACATTCTCATATTTACAAAGCTGAGAATTTGAATTTTATTACTGTTGTACTTCAGTTAAACACAACATCTTAACGGAATAGTTCAGGATTTTTCAAGTTGGTGTTAAAACCATACTCCCTATGAATTTGAGAATAGATCTTAGTTATTGTCACTTCTACCTGTCCACACTAACCATGAATGTTACCACTGCATGTTTTCACTTTCTGTGCAAAAACATTCGAAGTTTGTCTGAGGCTCAAATGCAGCTTCAGCTGTTCCAGTCAGCTAATTTGAATCAAAATCTTTCAAAGTTACAGTCTATTTAAGACAAATTTCCGCTTTTTCCTTAGTGGTTAGTAGTTCTATGATGGGCTGTGGCAGAGGGATATATACTAGTAGTTGCATGTAAGTTTGTTGGTGTTTACTACTTAAGTTGTGCTAGAGTATTTTTGCAGCTTGTGACTTTGGGGCACCAGTGAAACCTGTGTTTGGATTATATTTGTGTGTGTGTGTGTGTGTGTGTGTGTGTGTGTGTAGGTGTGTGTGTAGGTGTGTGTGAAACATCTCAGAGTGACTCTTGTGTTCCCCTATTTATTCCTGCCTCATCTGTGCGTCAGGGGAAGAAGAATATGGCTCGTGTCTGCATTCATCTGGTGTGTTTAGAAAGAAACAAGCAATGGACAAAAGCGTTCCACAGATTTCACCTGAAAGGCCGAAGTTGTGCTTAATAGCAGTCAAAATGGATAAAATGCCTTTTGTAAAGCTGTTTGCAAAGCTGAACGTGGGAGAGAAACAGAAGAGCACAGTGGACCATCACTTTTTGAACAGTTGACAAGGGGGTAAGTGCAAATAAATGCATAACCTACTGTTATTTATCAGTCAACCAAACTACAGATACCTGTGTATAAGATAATGTTCCTAAAAAGGCCACAGTGATGACAGTCAGCAGTGACACTGACTTAGCTTGGATACATGAGAGGAATAGAGACTGTAGTTGTGCAGGGTCAATAAAAGATAGTGTTGCTGCTCCAAAAGGACTCTCCTTTACTCCTTAGAATAAACTAAGTGTGTTACATGGTGTCAGAAGTGGTCGAGAACCAGTGGAGTGGCCTGACTGATGTATCTTAGAAGCTGCAGGTAATAAAGAACCTCACTCCTGAGGTGACCGTACAAGAGGTGCGGCAGGCAGAGGAAGCAAAAGCATAGGGTAACGAGCAGGGAGAGCGAACTTGTGCTGTTCAGGAGGTGGTGCAATGAAATGGCAGCGGCGCTGAGATTAAGGGGAGGTGCCCACACCAGGATTGGCATACAGACAAAGACAGGGCATGGGAAAATATATTTCTGACCTTGCCACAGTGTATGAACTGTTACAACTTGACGCAGCAGGCAACCTTCGACAAAATCAAAGAGCTTGTCACAACATTGCTTACGCTGGTGCACTATGATGTCAATAGGAGCACGGTGGTCTCATCAGATGCAAGCAGCTACGGGATTGGTGGCATTCTGTTACAGCTCCATGGAGAGGACTGGAGACCGGTGGCGTTCAGTTTGAGGTGAATGAATGATGCTGAAAAAAGCTATGCCCAGACAGAAATAAGAGTGACTGGCTTCTGTATGGACGTGTGAGAGATTCAAGAAATATCTCGATGGCCTGCCTGCTTTCAAACTGATTACACACCACAAAGCCCTCATTCTGCTGATAAACCCTTGACAACACACCAATCTGCCACCAAAGACTCTTCATGTGGTTGATGAGGATCAACCTGGAGACTGTGTCCAGCAGGGAACGATGCACAGCAAAGACAGCCACTCAGATGCTGAGTGTTATGTTGCTGCAGTGATGAGCAGTGTTCCGGAATCACAGATGAAAATGGATTGCAATAGAGTGGAGAGAGTGGCTGATGAGCAACCCTAAGAGGTGATTAGGTACATCAGAAATGGGTAGCCTGATCATATATTGCATGCACACAGCTGTGTAAGGGAATACTTTCCTGTGAGAAATGGATTGTTGTTGCATGATGGGTTGGTAACCAGTAAGGTAGTGATGCTAGAGTCAATGAGGTCTGAAATATTAGAACTTCAGTGTGGTGGCTGGGCATGGCTACAGGAATCACAGGTAAAGTGGAGAATGACATGCACTGTCAGGAGCATAGAAGAGCACAGAATAGAAAGCCGCTCCGGTCAATACCTCTCCCGGACAGGCCGTGGAAGAAAATTGGTGTACATTTGTGTGAACATGGAAAAGAGAACTTCCTTATCATAGCAGACCACTACTCCAGATATCTGAAGATACTCCACATGCCAACCACAACACGTGTACAAGTAACTTTAAGGCTGAAGGCAACATTTGCTTGGTTGTCAGTGACAATCGATCGCAGTTCAGCAGTGATGTGTTCAGAGACTTTGCCTCTGAGATGGACTTTACACCCACAACCTCTAGCCCCTACAACCCACAGAGCAATGGACATGCTGAACATGCTGTACAAACAGCCAAAAGAACATTGAAACAAAAAGATCCACTGTTGGCTCTTATGACCTACAGATCCTCACCACACAGCAGCACTGGTGTCAGTCCGGCTGAACTACTGATGGGCAGAAAAACCAGGACACCTTTGCCCACTCTGGCAAACAACCTGCAGCTGAAATGGCCGGAAAAACAGAACATCAGAGCTAAGGATGCTGTGGTGAAAAGTAAGCAGGCCTACTATTACACCAAGTGACATGGTGTGAGACAGCTTACACCACTGCAGCCATTACAGCCTGTTCTCACTAGCCTAGACAACTGCAGCGATCGACAACTGGAGGGCGCATGACTGAGAGGACATAACTTATTGGAACAGAGCAATGAACCCTGTACAGGCGAACCCATCATAATCTCCAAGCACTACCTGTTGTGAAGTCCTCAGTTGAGCCCACGATAGACAGCAAACTGAATATATCAGACATTAATGTGAGTCCAGAATGTAGCCCCCTGGCCCTGATGGACTGTTACAATAATAACAATTATTGTTTTAGTGAAAACAGAACAGTAAATGTTTAATCGTATTTTGTTTAAGAAAGCAGAATAACATGCGGTCGTTAAAGGAAAAGATTGTCATGTTTGTAAAGTTTGGTAATAATTATTCCTAGACCACAAGGGGATACTATTGTTATTTGCACTAAAGAATTTGTTTCTGAGCTGCGGTAAGGACTGTACTGAAAAAGGGGGAGATGTCATGGATGTGTCTTGCGGCATGTGTTACAGTTATAAATGTAAAGCAGGTGGAGACGTGGATACATGAGAAGAATAGAGACTGTAGATTAGGGAACGCAGGGTAATTAAAAGTTAGCATTGCTGCACCAAAAGGACTTTCCTTTACTCTTTAGAATAAACTAATAGGTTTATTACAAAATACACTGTAACTTTAAAAGATACCCACTCAGATTAGCTTAGTGGGACAGCTGAAGCTGCATTTGAGTCTCAAATGAACTTTGGAGTGAGATTTTGCACAGAAAGAAAGTTGTGTCATTTGTCCCTCATTTTTTGCAGTGTAGTCACATTCCAGGTGGAAACATTCAAGGTCAGTGTGGAGAGGAGGAGAAGTGACAATGACTAAGATCTATTCTTATGTTTAGAGGGATATGTCAGGATTGTTTGAACACCAACTTGAAAAATCCCAAACTCTTCCTTTAATAGAATAGAGGCCTGCGACATCAGAAGTTAGGACAAAGGCCTGTCATAGATTCTTGATGTTGTGGTGTATAGAGAGACTGCAGGTGAACGATTCCTCTCAGCTGACTCTTCCAAAACAATATGAGGAGGCGGGTTTGTGGGAGTGCAGGTAAATGACAGATTCGGATGGTGCAATTAAAGGGCTGTTTGTTGAACAAAGGGAGAAAGCAGAAGGGTCAGATATGGTGGAAGGAGATGATAGTGGACACGAGGAAGGAGAGGAGATCTCATCAGCCACTGTTCATCTGGGGGCTCGAAGTGGAGAGGGTGAGCAGCTTCAAATACCTGGGCGTCCATTCTTGAGGAGGCTGAGGAGGTTTGGCATGTCACCTAGGATCCTTTGCAACTTCTACAGCTGCATCACTGAGAGCATCTTGACCAGCTACATCACTTTCTGGTACAGCAGCACTACTGCTATGGACCATAAGCACCTGCAGAGAGTGTTAAAGACTGCAGACAAGATCACCAGGACTCCACTGCCCTCTCTGCAGAGCATTTACCACCACAGGGTGCGTAGGAAAGCTGCCTCTATCCTCAAAGATCCCACCCACCCCCAGCATGGACTGTTCGCCTCCATACCCTCTGTCCGGAGGTTCAGAAGTCAGAAGTGTGAAATGCAGGACCTCCAGACTGAAAAACTCTTTCTTTCCTTCTGCCATCAGATTCCTAAACAGCTGACAGGAGTTTATTACCAGGAAATACAGTATGTCATGTACTGTTTACATTCTCAGTTTGCACATGCATAAATGCACATTGACTGTTAACTGCTGCACATGCTGCTCCCATGCAGCATGCATTCATCCACCCATCCATTTTCTATACCGCTAAGTCCCAAACAGGGTCACAGGGGGCTGGAGCCAATCCCAGCCCGCTGCGGGTGAGAGGCAGGGTACACTCTCGCCAGTCCAGCACAGGGCTAACACGCAGACGAACAACCACTCACACACACACACACACGTCTTTATGCCTTTGTGTGGCCCATGTTCTGTGACTTCTTTGTGAGGGCCACCACTTCTACTATAGCTACAATGGTGCAAAACACAAATCTATCATGAGGTGGCAATAGAGAATCAAAATGTCCCTTCAGAATTCAAAAAACTCGAAATAAAAAAAATCTTTTTCTTCTACACGTGTGAGGACTGGAGCCTGTTGCCAAGCAGATTTGGTGAACTGGACCTTCTGTCACAAAGCACCAAAACAATGCATGTTATATCACCTGATTTTAGCAGATCTTTCATAACTGTCCCATCTTACACTCCTGGTTAACCCAAACCCCAGCATTACAGAAATGGAAGCATGTAGTTTTTAATTTTGCCAATGAAAAGTGTATTTAAATTTGATTGTATTTACATCTATTAAAAATGTATTTTAAAAATGGTATATGGTATGCATCTCTGCATTTAAAACTGGATAGTTTTGCAGACATCTAAACTTTAGGTTTTTTCAATCTGTTGGACCCCCGTTCTTTTCACCACGTTAACTCTGAGAGATGAAGCAGTCCGAGTAACTTCAAAACAGTGCTGATTTATTCAATGAACACAGGTATAAATTAACATTACACGCTCAGGAGTCTTTGCACCTCCAACATGCACGCAGGCAGC
>NW_018128144.1:84529-85186 GCF_001952655.1 Monopterus albus | reverse complement strand
TCTATATGTATGCCGTATGTGTAAGCTGATTCAACGCAACTAAGAGCGTTTGAGCAGACAGAATTGTGGAAATGCATATACATCATGTGTAGCAAGCTTTCATTGGTTAATCATAACATTAGGGGGTAACTAATACACAGAAGAACACAAATATTCCCTTGCATCCTATTGCAATCATAAACCCCACTCAACAATGAGAATTTAAGTTAGCATTATTGATTACCATTAACACTTACCAAACGTAATTATCAAAACTCAATTACCAAAAATCAATTAACAAACTATGAGTTCACACCACCTACGTGTACGCAAGAATATATCAGTATGTATTAACCTTTAACCATTTTATGTAGGATCCACGGTCTTCACTCCGGTCCATGGAGCTCTTCAATCTCTCACTCACCGGGCTCAGTGAGGGAGATCAGGGGAATGGATTCCCAGGGGCCATGGGATTGTATCCATTCATAGGCAGGGGGCTGAGGATATCTATTATCAATGGCAGTGGTAATGCACTTGAGACAGAGATGCCTGATGCAGGGGATGCATCCGCATCCACACAAGGTCAGCAGTGTGACTGCTGCCACCAAAGATGTAAGTGCAGATCACTAAATTTCTCCACTTGCCAAAAGTATTGGTAAACCAATCTTCAATGTAATT
>NW_018128144.1:75721-83636 GCF_001952655.1 Monopterus albus | reverse complement strand
AAATAACTCAAAGCTAACATTAGCTTAATAGCTTCACAAATACTAACGCTGGAGAATGAGCCAGAGGACTAAACCAGAATTTAGTTTCAAACCAAAACAACTAACTAGTTTCATAAATCTTACCTGGACAATTTGCAGAGTTTTTTTCATCATCTAATTCAGCTTTCATGGTTTATCTCTCAGCACACCGATTGTGGTGCTACCGCAGTCTCCGTAGTATTGAGGCATGCATTTAATGCAACATTAGTTGAAGGGAGCCTCAAGCTCCAGGTGTTATAAATATTGCTTGATTCCCACCCACTTCTAAGCTGCCCTGTCTGTGCCCTTTTAGAGACACAGACAGTATTGCATGAATTCAACTTAAGCAGTATTTAATCAGAGCATGATACTTTATTTTATTGAATTTTTGCATGCATATGATAAAATAAATGTAGATAATGGCCAATCACAAAATTTCCCAGCCTTAGCCAATCAGAAAATTGGATTGTGTCTCCTCCCTGTAAATCAAATTTTGACTGCACCACCAGATAGGGGGCAATAGGGGGGCACAAGAGCACAAGCTGGCACACATTTTTCTAACTTTATTCTCTGTATGTGGACATCTTCTGAAACTTAGACAGATCATTTTTTAGGATGAAAGGAGCCTATCCTAGCATTTTCCTTGTGTGGACCACCCAAAAGGTCCACACAAGAAAGGTGTTCCATTGGGGGTTGGTTTGCACAAGTATATAAAGACAAACCCACTCACACTCACTCCTACAGGCAATTTAGAGACACCAATCAATCTATGCGGCATGTCTTTGGATTGTGGGAGGAAGCTGGAGTACCCGGAGAGAACCCACGCAAGCACAGGGGGAACATGCAAACTCTGCACAGAAAGGCCCCGGGTCGGCCGGGGCTCAAACTGGGAACCGTCTTGCTGTGAGGCAACAGCGCTAACCACCGCGCTGCCCCCTGCAGCATATGTTCTCTTATTATATTCTTTTGCTGCTTAAAGTGCCTTAGATTTTGTGTTACTTATTTATCTACTTTATATTTCATGTGTATTTTGTGGCATTCATGTGGACGGCAAGGTAAGAATTTCATTGTACAGGTAAACACGTTTCCTAACTGTGCATATGACAAACACTTTGACCTTGACTTGATTTGAAATTCTTTCAACAGTGTGTGAAAGCTGACAAGACAATGTTTGTGAATTAAAATGGAAACTGAGGACCAAACAGAAATTATCCAGTAATCATAGAAGTGTGGGAGAAATGATCATTTCACAGAAACTAAGTGAGAACCAATGCTTATATCTTAAAAGTGATTTTTATACCTCTGAACCGGACACACCCATGGCCTGAGGCATTATATTTTTGGGTTATCTGTCCCATTCAGGAAAATGAGCTGGCCAGATTGGTGTACTCTCCTGAATTTGGCACCACTCAAAGATGAACGGATTAGATTTTGGTGGTCAAAGGCTAAGGCATACAACAGTGAGGTGGTAACGTAGCGTACATTGTAGTTTTACCATTGTCCTTTGAGACACTGTTTTTTTTCTGGTAACAGCATTTCACAGTTGGTCTCTAGTTGACTGAATGTCACTAAAAATACCATTTTCAGCCAAACTTGCTGACTCTTGATGTAAACTTTTTTTCCACTTCAGTCATAAAATCTAAGTTTCCCAGTTGTAATATTCCTTGTAAACCCATCATGTAACACTTTTCAGATTGGGAAATATTTCTCTCACATCACACCACGATCATGTCATATAAGTTCCTGAGACCAGGCTGGATATATTGTTTGGACAAATACATATACTGTTCCCACTACACGTTTTACACGCCCAGTGTGTGAACGTAGGTAAACAGCAGAGCCTAACTCAATTTTCACGAGCCAGGAACTGAGCGCCTTGTTCCTTTATTGATGGTTTTCTCAAGACAGGTGAAAATTATGAGTGAAACTGAAATACATAAACAGAAGAAATAGAAAAATAGCCATTAACTCTCAATTGACGAAATAATCACAATGCAGGAAATAGCAGGCACCAACACAAGACATTGTACATGAATAGTGTTATCTCTACAAGTATATTGATTAGCAATACTTTCAGCGATCTTTTGTTATATTAATGAGTTCGCATATATGAATAGCTCCATTAACATACCAATGTATTCACACAATTGCACGAACATCTTTGAGCTAACATTGGTCAAGGGCTAGGTCTATTTCCTTGAAATGAACACTTATAAAAAACGATCTACAACAGTACTTACAGTATAAATGATATAATGGTTACAAATTCATACCACTTCAACTCTTAAACAAACGATAAACTTACAGCCATTGATTTCGGAGGTGTAGGCAAGTTGTAAGACACTTGGAGCAGCTTCCACATGCATAGCTAACACTTTTTTCTCCTGAACTTCTTCTGCCCATAATGCATAGCAGTGACTAACTAAGCCTTCACAATAAAGCACATATAAACCAATGCTGTCTGCATACAAGGTGATTTTAGCTGATTGCCTCCCTTTTTTTAACATGAATTTCAACAAATGAATTATGGAATATGATAATGGAATATGAACTGAGTTATTATGAGCCTTTAACATTCTTAAAAGATGGCCTTGGTAGCATTTGTAGAACATTAAAGGTCCACAGAAAGAAAGAGGCAGCGAGGTGATGAAAGTGTAGACAGGTTTTTCTGAGCAAGTGGGATCACTAAGCTGTTTCCTTCACGCTATTTCATTACAGACTGATCTTCTTGTCCTTAATCTAAAGCCTTTTAACCAAAGGGCAGAACATACATGCTTTCATACTTTGTTTCCATATGTTGCCTCAGAGCTGTATAAGTTTCCCCATTTCCTTCTTGCCTCATCACATGGGCTTTGTGGGTTCTGTGCTGTTAAATATCAGTCTGAATCTGTCTTTCAAAACCAGCAGCTCACGTCTAATATCTGTAAACCAGGGATAGTGAGGATCTGAGTGTATACATAATGCCATTTAACTAATAAAAACGCATACAAAAACTAAAATATCCCCAACACAGAAAACATTTAATGGCGAAGCTATGGTAAATATTGTAGAAAGGACCATAAAACACTGCAAAACTCAGTGATACAATAAAAAGCAGCACTAACAGAGCACATCAGAGCAGAGTTACAGCCCCAGAAGTCAAATGAACCAGCTGTAAGCAATTTTGTAGATTTCTGTTCTATGGCATGTTATTAGACTGCATCGCCACCTGAAAGGAATAAATCTCTCACTCCTCAAATTCATCAGCAATGCTAATTCAGTTTTTTTATTACAGCTGGTGATATGCTATTATTTTATAAATCCAGTTTTGTTTTATGCACTGTTAGATTTTACCCAAATTCTTTTATTGAAAGTGCAAAAAGTGAAGACAGGAGAAGAATGTAGAAAATCAACAGGAAGTTTACTCAAAGTCTGGGCACAGGTGAAGTCTTACAGTGCTGGGGTCAGAGAGACAGAGCTCCAGCAGGAGATCCATTCTCTGAGCCATGAGTTACGTGTTTACATTGAATTTATCTCCTTGGGCTAGGCCCGCCTTGGACAGAGGTGCAACATTTCACACTTCATAATCCTATTGGCCATTTGGTGTGAGTAGGTCAACCCATGCCTGCACCTGCTTGCTGAAATATGATCTAAACCAGGCGTGTGTGTGTTTTTCTCGGGTGACAGCTTGATCTTGATCAATGAACACTGAACAATGGGTGGTCTGGGCTGCAGGCCCCCGTCTCTGCAAGACACCCCATGACAAAGCAGAACTTGGAATATGCTAAGCGGATCTAGGTGAAGGTGTAAAACACGCCAACAGGTCTTTGTTAAAATGTAAAATAGGCTGTCTGGTTGCCTGAAGGTACAGACACTATGTCTATACAAAAGTTAAAGCAGGCAGTTTTTACTTCAGCATCACTTGACTCTCATCCATACAATTGTAAGATATATAAGCAAGGAAAATAAATGTATTAAAACTAACCAAATCACAGTGGTTCTGGACAATCATCAATACAGTTGTAATATAAATAAGCAAGGAATATAAAGGTATGAAAAGTAACTAAAAGAAAATGAGCTGAAAAGTAACTAAATGAAACTAGTTATGAAAAGTAACTAAAGGGAACTAAAGGTATGAAAAGTAACTAAAGCTAAAGCCAAGTAACTAAAGTAATTAGAGCCTATAAGAATCAAATCTTACAATTCCCCCTTTTGACATGATTTTATCATGTCAATTAAAAACAATGGAGAATTATAAACTGTATTGGTGGACCGACCTGAATGTCAGAGACAAATCGGTGATCCAACTAGAGGGAGCATAAGGCCCCCCTTTGGAATCTAAATGTAATGTAAACATGTCTTCACTGCTAGCATACTACACAGTGTTGCCAATAGCATCTGTCCACCTGTCTTCTCATGCAAAGGAGCATAAGTCAAAGCCAATTCTTGACTCATAAGGGTCCAAATTGGTGCTGGCCCACCCTCTGCAGTTTAAACAGCTTCCACTCCTCTGGGAAGGTTGTCCATGGAGTCCAGGAATGAGAGACTGTTCAAATATCTTGGTATGTTGAAGCCTTAAAAGTTCTTTTCACTGGATCAAAGAGACCAAGCACAGTTCCTGAGAAGCAACTTCACCTCATGAGCTGATGCCCTGCGTCGTACTCAGTGGTGTTGGTGTGGCAGTTCAACCATGGAGCCCTCTTTCAGGGAGCTCTCCATGTCCTGGGGTAGGGCCACTCTGCAGGTCACATGAAGTGTCAGGACTAGACCCACTGTGCTGGTGACATCCCATCCTGGCACCATGCTGGAGTTCGTTGAGATCCCAAGAGTGACTGATCCTTTCACAACTGTCTGTAGAAGCTGGGTGCATGCCTGGGTGGTTGATTGCATGCACCCGTAGCCATGGAAGAGAGTGGGGCACCTGTGTTTAATAATTTGGGAGTTCTGTGGATCCAGTTACTAAGTCTGTCCTCTGTTAACCGTCACCTTCACACAATGCGTGGTTATCTCTGCTACCTTGTATGGTCCCTTCCACCTAGGAATCACAATAGATGACTAAAATAGAGTAATTAAGATCAGCACAAAAATAAAAATAAAAATAAAAGCACAATAACACAGATACACAGTTAACATATGTTCAACAAATTAAACCCAAAAGGAATTAAAAGGAATGCATCAGGCCTACTGTGTGTCATAATCCAAGCCAAATAAATATGTTTTAAGCAATGATTTAAAAGTATTGAGGTCAGTAGCTGACCTAACATTAGAAGGTAGACTGTTCCACAATTTAGAGGCTGCAACAGTAAAAGCACAGTCACCCCAGCGTTTATATCTGGCTCTAGGAACTTCTAAAAGAAATTGACTTGAAGATCTGAGGGACCTTTTAGGTTTGTGCCAATGCACTACTTCAGTGAGGTAAAATGGGGTCAAACAGTAAATATCATTTGTTCAAACCATTCACTTTTGACAGCACATGCTGATTCTAAGGTCATTACATCCTGTATAGTAAGGTCTTTCAGCTATTATACTCTTTTTTTCCACTAGAGATGCATTAATACTGTGAAAACTACCTAAGGGAGGAGATGTGACATCTGTTTCTCAGCTGGTTTTCTGACCGATCTCTACCTGTCCCTGCATATTTTATATCACACCCTGTGCACCCGTTGGCCGATGGTTTCTTCACTGAGTTTGAGACGACTCTTCCCTATTGGAAAAAGTCCCCTGTGTAGTCAGGCTTGCTGCGTTAGGGAGCCATGGTGTGTAGCTAACTGTTGTGCAAAAATGCGCATAGTGACTATCGGTGTAAATAGTTGCTATTCTCCCTTTAGCTAATTTACACATCAATACCACAAATTCTGCAGGTTGGGCAGAGTAGTGTTTTAGTGGGGGTTTGTTATAAGCAAACCTGGTTGCTTTTTCCATTTTTCCTTTTCCTAGAGCCGTCTATTTTTAGGCTAGGTTGTGTAAAAAAACAAATGAAATAAAATAAAACATAGCAAACAAACCATAGCATTATAACATCTTGTAATCATATCAAAATAACTTAAAATGCATATCACTCTGACCCAGTCCTGCAGTGAGTATAACAGTGTAAAAGATTTCCTAAACACAGTAGTCAAGACAATTAAAAATGTTTCTTCGATGGTTCTCCAACCTCAAAAATGGAACTTCAATCAGTCTACATTATTGTTTCAGTGGAAAACAACTGGTTTTCATACCTTTTCTCTTGTTTTTAACCCAACACGGAGAGAAGAGACAGTGCTCCATCCGTGAATTAGCGAAGTTAAGCTAACTGAAGTAGTGTTGCACCCTACATCCTGTTTCGTCAAAATAACATCTCGTTTTTCAAAATAAAACCCAAAATACATATAAGCGTAAAATAAAGATAAACATTGCTCAGAAATGAATAAAAATAAATTGTTACCCCTTTCTAGGCTGGTTGCAGTAGGTTTTTCTCTTTTTTCCTAAAGCTGTCCCCAAAACTGTCAAATGTTTCCCCCATAATATTAACACAAACAAATGAAATAAAATAAAACGTAGCATATGCATCATAACATTATAACACGTCATCATTATATCATTTTACTCGCGCAGCTCCTGCATACAGTATAATTGTGGACCTCTGACCTGTCTGCTCCTGACCAGTCCAGTCCTGTTTTCCACCATTTCGTGTCTCCTTCCATGTGGTTGCCATGACACTGTTCCCTCTGGAATTAAAACAGCAGAAACTCCTCCCCTAGGGAGCTATTAACACAACTGCAGCAAACTTCTTTTAGCTTGTTTCTTAAAATGGCATTCTGCATGTTTGGCAAATTCTAAAGTATCATGCGTGTTAAAAGCGTGATGTTTTGCTTAATGTCTTTGTAAGGAAACTGTCAGACAGCCTCTCAAATAAAAATTTAATCAGAAACAGTGCATCGGCCACAGACGTTCTGTGGAACTGGTTTTCTTTTCAGGGCTAAATATTCGTGTGGTTTGTACAATATACAGCAGCACAACAGTGTTGTTGCAGTGATTTAAGGCACACTTTCCTTGCCTTGCCAGGTGAAGTGGAGGGTCCTGGACTCGTTTTGGCTGGAGCTTCTGGTCTTTGTCTGGTCTAAAAATCAGTTTTCCTATTTGTTGGACTGATTTAGCGCAGTCAGCCCGCGTTAGTCAACCTTTAAACCCATATTTCTTTTGCCATTCTGTTAAGTATTTGATATTCTTTTTGTTTTTGTAGTTCATATATTTTGCATCCCCAGTTAACTCTGTTGGAGTTCTCTTGCACCAGCTATTTCCCATTATTTTGATTTTCCCCTCTCAATCAGTCAACTCAGGTTTGAACAGCTTTATTATCACTGTGGTATCCACTGTTGGCTTTCTGAGAGACTGAGTAGCTACTTCCCCCCGTTTTTTCATTTAATTAAATATATTTTATTTCACACATACACACAAAGTTTTCAGTCATACATATCTCTGTCCCTAACTTTCTTCTGACATACATCACACTCACGGTGACCACCAACCAATAAGCATTGAAACACACATTGAAGTCCAGGCTCATCTGTGTACACAAAGCGCTTTGAAGTGGGATTACTTGAACTCTTCCCCGAAGGAAAAACCAGGATAATCCAGATTTATCAGATCTGAATAAACCCCATTCATACACACAGCCCCACAGTCAAATTAATTCAATTTAATGCTCTTCAGTCAGTTGAATACACCAAACCATAAACAGTACAGACCTTGCTCTACAGCTTTAACTTAGATTTTTTCTTTAGACCAATCTAGACACATTTATAGCTGATTTTAGATTCAACCTGTTCTTTTATCTGAAGGCCCCAAGAAGTAACACTCAGGAAACAGGAATCAGCTTTACGTAGATTTATTTTCTTCTGGTTAAATGCAGAGTTATTACAGCGCTGGGCTCTATGAG
>NW_018128144.1:73898-75337 GCF_001952655.1 Monopterus albus | reverse complement strand
ATGAAACACAGACAAATAGTCATACTGAACTCTTCCATTATAAAAGCAAAATAATACTGATGATAAGTAGAAAAATAACTTTAACTCCTGAAATCCAATCCTAACACTGACATTTAGCTTATTCAATCTTTGTCCATTAACTACTGATTTTTAGCACTCAATCGGCCATATTTATTCAACACAACTAACATGGAACAGCACAAACAGGTAAACATCACAACGAACATGTAACATTGCAAACATGTAATCAGACATATAAAAGCAATGCCACAGTATCCTGCAAGCATTTGAAACAAATTATTTACAACAGTTAGTCATAGTGTTAGTTTTACATTATAATAACAGCAGCCCTCTCTTAGCTGCAATGCTCATTTTTTTAGCAGCAACAGGTTTTATTTTATAAAACCTGGATCAACGCTCAGTTAACGGCAACAGGCTTTATTTTATAAAACCTGGAACAAATTGGTATCAAATGTCCTACTCAATTTGGAAGACAACCCTCAGTGGTTATTCATTCATGTGATGAATTTTACGTCTTTTATGAAACCAAACAATCTAAGGTTAGGACACTCATTCACCTTCCCCCACCTGAGATTTATGTGATTAGAACTTTACATGTGACCAGACTTCAAACAAAAGGCAAAACACTTCACTTCTCTTCAGAACAACTTAACGATCAGGGACAATCCTTAATCAGACAATTCAACGTTGTAGAGTGCCCAATGTGCAGAATTTCTCTATATTATAAAAAGGTATCTGCTTACCTGAATTTATGAAGCTGGCTGGCAAATTCAAATAGTCTGAAAAGGAGTGCTTCCGCCGATCTCCACTTTCACGTCAGTCACTCTCAGACAAAACCCCATCTGTTAGATTTTACCCAAATTCTTTTATTGAAAGTGCGAGAAGTGAAGACAGGAGAAGAATGTAGAAAATCAACAGGAAGTTTACTCAAAGTTTGGGCACAGGTGAAGTCTTACAGCGCTGGGGTCAGAGAAACAGCGCTCCCACAGGAGATCCATTCTCTGAGCCATGAGTTACGTGTTTACATTGAATTTATCTCCTTGGGCTAGGCCCGCCCTGGACAGAGGTGCAACATTTCACACTTCATAATCCTATTGGCCATTTGGTGTGAGTAGGTCAACCCATGCCTGCACCTGCTTGCTGAAATATGATCTAAACCAGGCGTGTGTGTGTTTTTCTCGGGTGACAGCTTGATCTTGATCAATGAACACTGAACAATGGGTGGTCTGGGCTGCAGGCCCCCGTCTCTGCAAGACACCCCATGACAAAGCAGAACTTGGAATATGCTAAGCGGATCTAGGTGAAGGTGTAAAACACGCCAACAGGTCTTTGTTAAAATGTAAAATAGGCTGTCTGGTTGCCTGAAGGTACAGACACTATGTCTATACAAAAGTTAAAGCAGGCAGTTTTTACTTCAG
>NW_018128144.1:61553-73436 GCF_001952655.1 Monopterus albus | reverse complement strand
TCTCTCTGATCCCAGCGCTGTAAGGCCTACCTGTGATCAGACATTCAGTAAACTTTCTGTTGATTTTAAACAGTCCTCTCCTGTCGTCACTTCTCGTGCTTTCAACAAAAGAATCGGGTTAATTTCTAACAAGTATCACTTGACTCTCATCCATACAATTGTAAGATATATAAGCAAGGAAAACAAATGTATTAAAACTAACCAAAGCTCAGTAGTTCTGGACAATCATCAATACAGCTGTAATATAAATAAGCAAGGAAAATAAAGGTATGAAAAGTAACTAAAGGAAACTAGAGTTACGAAAAGTAACTAAAGCTTATAAAGTAACTAGAACCTATAAGAATCTAATCTTACAGCACACAGTGAGAATGTTGCACTTGCCCCTACTCAAGTGTGTGTGTATATAGTTTACACACTCACACACACCTACAGTCATGTCCAAGAATATTGCCACCCCTGCATTTCTGTCAGCTAACACCATTTCTCCCAGAAAATTGTTGCAGTCACAAATTCTTTCATATGCTCATGTTTATTTCTTTAGTTTGCACTGGAACAACCTAAAAGCTGAGAAAAAAGCCAAATCTGATCCATTCCACATAGAACTCCAAAAATAGACTAGACAGAATTATTGACACCCTCAACTTGATATCTGGTAGCCCACCGTTTGGACAAAACACCTGAAATCAATCACTTCCTGTAACCATCAGTGAGTTTCTTTCACCTCTCTAGTGGAGTTTTGGACCACTCTTCTTTTGCCAGCTGCTCCAGGTCTCTCAGCTTTGAAGGGTTCCTTCTCCCAGCTGCTGTTCTAAGATCTCTCCACAGCTGCTCAATGGGATTTAGATCTGGACTTATTGCTGGCAGCTTCAGAACTCTACAGCTCATGGTCTGAAACCATTTCTGGTACTTTTTGAAGTCTGCTTTGGGTCATTGTCCTGCTGTAAGACCCATGACCTCTGAAAGAGACCCAACTTTCTGACACTAGCATTCGTTGGTGGTCTTCAGATTTCATAATGCCAGACACACAGTCAAGACATCCAGAGCCTGAAGCAACAAAGTAACCACAAAACACAGTGAACCTCCATCATGTTTGACTGTAGGGGCCGCGTTCTTTTCTTTGAAGGCCTCATTTGATTTTCTGAAAACAGTAGAATGATGTGTTTGATCAAAAAGCTCTTTTTTAGTCTCATCTGTCCACGGGACATTCTCCCAGAAGGACTGTGGCTTCCTCAAGAAAGTTTTGGCAAACTCCATTCTGATTTTTTTGTTTTTCTGTTTCTATGTCAGAAGTGGGGCCCTGCGTCGCCTACCATAGTGTCCCTTGTGAATCTGATGGCAATGTGAGCTGACACTGTTGCACCCTGTGCCTGCAGGTCAGCTTGAATTTGTTTAGAAGTTGATCAAGGTTCTTTATTCACCATTTATTCACATCTGCATCAAGGGCAATTTTGACAGTTTTGGGAGTTCTGTGTGAAATTGATCAGATTAGATTTTTTTTTCTGCTTTTGTGTCATTCCAATGCAAACAAAAGAAATAAACAGAATAAGAAAGAAATTGTGATTGCAACAATTTTCAGAAGAAGTGGTGTGTTATCTGACAGAGTGGCAGAAGTGCCAATTTTTTTGGCCATGACTATTTTTTCTGTCAAAGTTAATGCAGATTCCTTTCAATGGCACAATTTTTTTGACATGCAATTAAATGCACACACATTCTGTGATTATGAACCTTGGCCCGTCCCGTAGTTTGGGAAAACAGGAAGCAATGCAGCAGCAGAAATGAACAGAAATGCATAAAGAAAAGTGTCTTTTGAATGGCAAGTTCAGCTTTAAAGCCCTGCAAGATGGTTCTCTTGACAAGACCAAAGTTATTTGCATTTACTGTCGATGTGAACTGAGTTACCACCAGAGTATGTCATGTCTGAAATATCATTTGCTGGCCTAGCACACAGCTGATGCAGAGAGCCCTCCCCATCGCCAAAGGCAGACCACACTACATAGTTTACAAGGGAGACGCCTGGACAACTCTACAAGCAACAAACTTTCAAGAATAATATCTAGACGGTTGGCTATAGCTTGTAGGTCCGATCAACATTGTGGACAATGAGGGTCTATTTGAAATAATTCACATCACATCCAACGACTGCACATATGAATTGCCTTCAAGAGCCACCACTGTAACCAAGACACACAACTTGTATAAAGACAAGAAAGCTGAAGTGCAGGAGGTGTCGTGACAGAAACACATGGTTGCACTCACTGAAGAGTACTGTACTTCTCTCAGTAATCACAGTTACCTCGAGGTCACTTTAAGGTTCATTCAGAACCAGTGGTGGAAGGAATACAACTGTCTAATTGTTACATGTTACAGCTGGTAAAGGGGAAGATAGTTTTAATATCTTATATGCATTTCATTTGAATTACTGCTGGGTAGCTTGTGAATTCTCCACCATAGATCAGTGAGGTCTTATACTTACTTCTTTTGTATTAATCTGGTTATGAAAAGTAACTAGAAACTAAAGTTATAAAATAAATATAGTGGAGTAAAAAGTATGAAGTTACAGAAAATTAAAATATTCAAGCACAGATACCTGTATTTAGTTACTTTCTACTACTGTTTTAAACAGGTTTAAAAAAGTGTGATAAATTTGCGATTAATCACAAGTTAACCATGCAGTCATGCAGTTAAGTTCAGGAAAATAGTTTAATCAATTGACAGCACTGTATTACACACACGTATATGTGTGTGTGTGTGTATATGAAACAATTAAATGGAAACAATGACATAAGATTCATTTCACAAACTGGAAAAGCTAATCCTCTACTTAGAATTTCCTAGGGGTAGGAAGACATGTTGGGATAATTGTACACATAAGTTATATAGGTCAGATCACTTGTGTGTGTGTGTGTGTGTGTGTGTGTGTGTTCCTGTACTTACTACAGAGTGAGGACATTTATGGAAAGTGAGGGCATTTTTGCCAGTCCTCACTTTGTGAAACTTTTTGAGAGTTAGGGTTCAGATAGAATTAGAGTTAATGTTATGCATTTAGTTCTGGTGCTTAAGGTTAAGGTAATGAAACATTATGTCAATGAGTGCACTCACAAAGATAGAAGTACAAGTATGCATGTGTACCATTTACAAATTTGTGTTTTCACAAATGTGTTTTCTGTATGTGCAAGAGATAGAAGTACAAGTATGCATGTGTACCGTTTACAAATTTGTGTTTTCACAGAAGAACCTGTATGTGCAAGGAAGGGGAAAATCAAGCAAGGTGTTTATGAATGTGTCACTTCACCGCACAACCTTTAATTTACACTCCTTGAAATAATGATTTATTGAGGAGGCGTAATGGTAGGTGACATTCAGGATCGGCCTTTCTTTCAATGTCAGAGTGGTGTTTTATCACAATGAACTTTTCTCAGTGTTAAAGCTGCATTTCATCATCCTAACCAATATCATTTCCTCTGGATGTAATTAGAGGTCCTTTTAATTAGACCTTACCTGAATGATTGTTTTCTATTTGTCATGCCTACAGTCCACCACCTCCATGCTGCCCTGCATTAAAGACTGTAGGTTTCCTGGATTCCAACTGGGCATGTTACCATTCATGGTTAAAAAACATAGCTTTCTTGCTTCAAAAAATTTCGACAGTCACTGTTTAACTTTTTAAATTTGCTATTACCAAAGAATGCTTTTTATCAAAGATTTGGAATTGCTAGAGATAATATTGCTCATGCATACATTAATTTATAATCCCTATCAAAGAAATTTGAAAAATAAGAACAAATCTGAGTTCTTGAACTTCACGGTGAACTCTGTAAAATGATGTTCAGGCTGAGCCTCATTTTTTAGCCTGATAGTTTAGGACCGGTAGAGAAAAGGTTATATTTCAGTTCATACTGTGCTAAAGCTGTGTACATAGGCTTAGTGTAGGGGAATGAATGTCGGCCTCTGTAAGAGTGTGGAATGTCTGCTATTAGATATGAAATGCAAGTGTGTTTGGTTTTATATTCCTGACTCTCTTTGTGTTATTAATCATTGCTCCTGTTTTTATTTCTAGTCTTTGCAGTAAGTGAGGTAAATATTTGGATGTGAACATGTGAGAGAGTCGGAGCTGACTTTATTGTTTGCTGTGAGTCATTCATCAGCAACAGCAGTGGAAACAGCTATTGTATTTATTTCTCCTTTGACTGATAAAGTGAAGATATAATAACAAAACCCAAGGACAAAAGGTAATTGGTTATTTATGGTATACACCAACACTTCTTTTTTATGTTAGGCAGTTTGTCACTAATGCAAAAATGCGATTTGCTCTGTGATAAACAGTACCTTGGCTATGATTATATTGCTTTCAGTAAATAACAAATCCTTAAGGAAGATAGAGCCTTTATTAACTTCACATTATTTGTAATCACCTGCACAGGAGCCTTAGGTGAAGTTATCTAGTCACTTGTTCATCATTTCAATCCAAAATGAGATTGTAACATTTACTGTCAATAATATCATTTGGCTTGCAAATGATTGGTAACACACTTATTTTAATAGGGCTGGACATTATGGTCAAAAATATTATCACAATGTTTTTTTATGTTGACTGATATAGATAATTATCAATATATACAATATGTATGTATATATTGATAATGAGATACATGCAATGTGTTGGCCTTAGAACTGAAACCTAAGAAATTTTCAAAAATGTGGACCTAAACCATTTTAAAATTTTGAATCAGCAACTTAATAATTTGGTTTCTTATTAAGGCAATAGCAAGAACGCTTTTAAATAAACATCATATAAAAGGTCAACATGAACATAGTGGCAACTGTCTGTACTGGTAATTTAATTTACTTTTATGTACCACATGCATATGATAAATGACTCATCAAAAGGGGGGACTGAAATGGCAGACGCATGTGACTGCTGCTAGGATTTGACTGTAACACTGGCACAAGTGACTTGTTAGCAAGCTTGGGTGCTACTCAGTGACGTGCAGTCAGGGGATCTTGAAGAGAGAAAAAAAAGTTAATCATAACATATAATAAATGTTAATATTTGTCAGCTGGTATGCATTATAAACCCTTTTATGGTTCAAATCCAATATTAAAATTATGTTTTTCAATAAAGAATAGCAGAATTTCCGTATGTCCCATTCAAATACAGGGAGGAGATGCACCGTGAGGCAGCACTTGGCTGTGCCGCTCAGTGGATCATGTAATCCTCACGAACTGTACGCGATGCAAATAGTGTGTCACTATCCCTCTATATATCGCAAATAAAATGCTTTCAAACACTCTGGTTATATGCTCTGCTTGCTTGGTAGGTTTGCAGTGGTCTGATACTCCTTCCATTTCAATATTATTGCTTGCACAGTGCTCCTTGGGATGTTTTAAGCTTGGGAAATCTTTTTGTATCCAAATCCGGCGTTAAACTTCTCCACAACAGTATCTCGGACCTGCCTGGTGTGTTCCTTGTTCTTCATGATGCTCTCTGCGCTTTAAACGGACCTCTGAGACTATCACAGTGCAGGTGCATTTATACGGAGACTTGATTACACACAGGTGGATTTTATTTATCATCATTAGTCATTTAGGTCAACATTGGATCATTCAGAGATCCTCACTGAACTTCTGGAGAGAGTTTGCTGCACTGAAAGTAAAGGGGCTGAATAATTTTGCAAGGCACTGTAACACATTGTCTGTCTATTGTCAATCACATGATGAATAAAATACTCTTTTGGGTTCATTTGTATTTGTAAATCTGACTCCAAAAAGAGTCAGTGCCTCACCAGCTGTCAACCTCACCACACGTCACTGTTGCTACTGCTAGTGCTAGCAGTTTGGGGCCATAGATGTTGTCTTTTTGCAGCCTCAGTTTCATGGTACCTTCTCAAATGCAGGAGAATATTTGTTGTGTTTTCTGTCTTTGTCAGCACACGTCTGCATATTTAACAATGAATGTTGCTCTGCTGTTTATCTAATTTTGGAAATCCGACCAATTTTCAAATCATCACTGTTGTGTGAAAGATGTTTTAATACAGGACAGTAATTACATTACAAGTGTTCATGTGGTAGCTCTTTCCCAGATGTCAGTGCAGCCTTCATTCAGTGTCTAACTACTGATATCTCAACTTGTTCAGGAGTAATTTCTTCAGTCATCTCTTCAATTGATATGATCTCGTTGACCGTTTTCATCGCCGTGCCTTAAATCCCATGAGCTCTTGCCTTTTGTGAACTGATTCCTGTCAAGTATCCCGATACAGTGCTCATACCCAGGCTTGCAATTTGTGTTAATGGCTTGTAGCGATTCTCTAGTTGTCATCTGTTATCACTCTCATTGGCAGCCAGCAGTCATCTTCAGGACTCATTTCCTGGCATCCTTTTAGGGGCATGTACTCTGATGGGATGTGGAGAGACACATATTGTCATTACAAAGGAAAGCAAGCCATAGTAATGATTCAGTTTTACACAGTCAATTTCCTCTCCTATTGAGGCACATTATTTTGAGACTTGTGACAATTCTATGATGTTATTGGCAAGGCACTGTCAAACTGTCCCCTCTGTTTGTTAGATGTTTCTGCTCCTTTTTTATCTCCCTGATGCAAAATAGTTTTTTTAATTTAACATAGCTCTCTATATGTGACCGGAGTGGTCACTGGAGCCAAATGCTGAGGGGAAAATGGTTGCCATGGGAAATATTTTGGAGTAAACATTTGATTTGCGTTAAGTGAAAGAGTATAAAACCTGGAATCTGGGATCTTAGCTGCAGGCAGAGTTGCAGAAATAAACAACAGCCTGGAGGCAGTCTAGTCTGCTCCCATCTCACAGTCTGCTCTTTTATTTGTAAAAGGATTTATGTTTGCTTTTCAAGTTGATAGTGCTCTTGAAGGGCAAGATCTATATTATGGTTTACTTTTTTTGAAGCTGCCAAAAGGTACTGGTTTAGTTGGGTTCCTTTCTACCAGTAATATAAATCTATAGCATATAATGCAGCAGGCATAACTCACAGTAACAGAATAGAAAGTATCATGAATTACATGAGTTCATCAGAATCCACTCAGCAAGAGATTTTCCACAATGATTTCAATCCAGGCTGACTCCACAACATCACACAGGTCCTTTAGTTTCCACTTCATCCCGCCACACGTCTGTTATGTTGAAGTAAAATCATTGCCACGACATCAAAAATGGCAGTCTATGTCCTTCGCCCCTACCGTAGAGTACAATCCCTAGGACCCCATCAGGGGCATGCTTACCAGACCATGGTTATCTCTATACCATCATTCCACCAGCAAGCATACCAGATTGTTGTTGTCATGGAAATGATCATATTTGCTTGGTTACCATTATGGAAGAAAAACTTCTTGGTTGGTGTTAGAAACACATTGTGGTTTGAGTTAAAGTAAAATTTGGCATCAATGACAAACATGTAGTAAAGTTGTGAAACAGTCATGGATAAAAAACAGCAACATTTCATGCAGGAATCAAACACCACTCTTCTGTGGGCAAGTCCATCACAACCTCCTCCTAAGATGGATTTCATTACTATATCTATACTACATCACTTACCATCCTCCTTTGCTTGTGCCATAGTTACTGTAGTCACTTGAGGTCACCTAACTATAACACATTACTGTTGATCGTAATAACCTATTCACACTGACAACATACACTATGGACTCATTTTTTACAGGATGTCACTCATGACACTGTAGAACTCCTGTGGACAGGTTACTTGTCAGTAATGTTCTTGTCAGCGCTATGGTGCATTTTATTCAAGTCAGAGCTTTTTGTGTTTATGGTCCACATTCTTGTTTGTAAGTGACATGTATCCGACTGTGATTTGAACACCACTGAGGTCGTAAACTGCCATGCAACTGAAATGTGAGCTGCATGTGTACAATGTCAACAGTGTCATTTGTGCAATGGTCAAACTGCGTAATTCACTGAAAAACTTCGAGGTTATGACATATTCCTTCTACTTTAGCATGATCAGAACCTTCTCCATAAATCTTAAACAAAAGTAAAACGTCACTTCACTGATGCCCGTATGTTTTGCTGCTCTCCTCTATGGTTACTTTTAACCCATCTGTGAGGGTCCAACACTGAATGACTACAAAAGACACTATGAGCATGTATGCAGGTGGGAAATTTTTAAAAGAAACCACCAATTTGACCATCCTGACAGTGGTTGCATGGTCAGAGATTGGATGTGCATCAGATCTAAGATCACATATGGGAGTGGCCAAGATCAGATCAGAAAAAAACTGATTTAATTTGTCCAAACATCCTTGAAAAGATCAGATCTAAGTCATTTGATGGGAAAAAATAGATTTGAACCATTTCAGAATGTAGTAAAGGAGAGAAGAGACATTTATTCCAGACAATGTGAGAAGCGGGCTGACAAGCCAGCAGGCAGGAGCTAACAGGTCGAAGGAGCAGGGGGAAATAGGGCAGAGGAGCTGATGAGGGAAATGGAATGTGTGTAAATAGATGGGGCAGGTCTGGTGATCGGGAATGAGAAACAGGTGACTGGGAAAGATAAGAAAACACAGGTCACTGCAGGGAAGCTGGAAGCAGGATCCAGGTGGCTGAAACAGGTGGAGAGGTTTGAGGGCCTGGGGAAGTGCATGAAGAGGTCGTGGGGGTAGAAGAGATAATTATGATGCCTCAGCTTGCACTAGTCTTTGTGCTCTTCTGACCTCTCTCATCAGTAAAGCATTTTAAGCTGCCTCGATTTTCTAGCCACACTGTACGATACCATCCTACAAGACACTGAGCATCATACCACATTCACACTCCCTGCTCCCTTAAATCGGTGTCTGGCCCATTCCAACAGTAAGTGAACTTCTCACACCTGCCCTCAAGCCTTGCACTTCTACTTTATTTATACAGTAGGTAACAGAAAATCTACAGGAATGAGTTGCTTTCACTAAAGGGCTGTACTTAGTTAAGTGGCCACAGTGAGCACAGTGGTCTAACCCTTAATACATGAGCAGACACCAATTAATTAATTAATTAAAGCACCAATTAGTAACATTAGTCTTGTGTCATTATCTGGAGACACTGCCAGGGAGTCTCTTGTGTAAGCCCTCTGTGGCTCCACAACCACAAATCCTTCCTCAGCTGTGGCACAGAATACATTTCAGCTATTCCAGTCACAGTGACTGACAGACTTCGTTAGGGGGGGTTTGCATTTTTGTCACCTTCATTTGCGCCTTCAGCTGCCAGGGAGCTGTGACTAACTCACTCCTCAACATTCTAATGCTGTTAAGTCCAGAATCAGGCCAACTTTATGTGTCATTACAGCCCAGGTAAGGTACTTTATTTGGGTTTATTTAGTATTAATCTCATATTTAGATATTTATTTAATATCGATTATTCTTTGTGTTTCATGATGATTTTTCCTAATCTCTCTCAGCTGTAGGAAAAACACCAATGTCTTACTCTCTTAATATTTATTGGCAGGGTTAAGGTGACATTTAAAAAACTGTTTTAAAAAACCATTATTGGTAGAAAACTGGCATCGGGACTCTCATCAGTCATGACAGAGAATACAAGGTCTTTTTTGTTTCTTGTAATGTGCTCTGCTGCTGAATGTACTTCACATCCTGATAGAGGTACTGAGCACACTATTTGTGTGCCTGGTTGCATCTTTCAGATCCATAGCTGTAATGTCGGAAGGGGCATAACAGCAACACTCCAAAGGATTGTAGAACTAGGCAGGGCAGCCAGAACACATACAGGTGTTGTTAAAGGAAGTTCAGCATACTGAATAAAACACTTATTTACTTTCTTGCCAAAGGTCAGGATGAGGAGATCAATACCACTTTGATGCCTGTACACCTAGTATGAAGCTAGCCACTGCAGTTGGATATTAGAAAGTGAAAACATGAAACTACCAACTGGCCAGACTGTGTCTGTTTTTTTTGTTTTGTTTTTTTTTACTGCATTTTACAAATAGTTACATTAAATACATTTGAAAGTATTTATAAAAATGTTCCTATTTGTTCCTGCTCCTTTTATACAACATGAGTACTGTATTTTTATATATAGGCATGTGAGGTTTATAGCCTGAATTTGTCTCTAAAACTGCCTGGCACCTTGCTGAAACATCATGTGGGATGGGAAATGAGAGCTGTGCAGTGCTGGATGGAAATGAAAGGGGAAGATGGGGGCATCCAGGCTGCGGCTGGCTGGTGAAAGCAGATTTTAATCAGAGAGGCTGGTAGCAACAGCAGTGCAGCCCCTGTGGGCCCGGGCATCACATCACATTATAACCCAGCTCAACCAGAGGCACCAAAATGGCCAGGCCTGAAATAACAGATAACCCTGCCAAATTGCATCATCATCCAACCCGCTGCGGTCTTAATCTGCCTGATCCTCCTGCACTAATGAAGCTAATGGAGGGAATAAGTGACATGCTCTTTCTTCTCTCTCTCACTGTCACTGTCGTCTCTTTAATGGTGTAGCTGCTGATGTGAGAGAGACAGATCAGATGCAGGGTTTTTTCCCTGTCTGCATTTATTTTAGGACATAAACATGAAAAAGAATGAAATAAACATGTAAAATGGATATAAGCAGATACAGTATCTGGGTCATGGCTGCATATAGTCATGTTTTACCAATAGAAATGTGGCCATCAATACTAACTGTATTGTTCTATAGCTGTATAAATTTTTGACTGATATGCATTTCAATAAAACAGCCAGTACTTCGCAATGATATTCAAAATCATTAAAACTTGCCACATAATGTACAATACCACTTCCAATGTACAATTTTTAATATATCTGTATGCAATATACATAACATAATACAGTGGTGTGAAAAAGTGTTTGCCCCCTTACTGCAGTCCCCAAGCTTTAGAAATGGCTTTATAACCTTTTCCGGACTGATAGAGCTCCATTATTCTCTTTCTCATTTGTTTTTGAATTTCTTTGGATCTCGGCATGATGTCTAGCTTTTGAGGATCTTTTGGTCTACTTCACTTTGTCAGGCAGGTCCTATTTAAGTGATTTCTTGATTGCGAACAGGTGTGGCAAGAGAAATTGAACTCAGGTGCGATAAACCAGTGTTTTGACAGGGGGGCAAACACTTGTTCACACAGGGCTCTATAGTTTTGGATTTTGTTTTCCCTTAATAATAAAAACCTTCATTTAAAAACTGCATGATGTGTTTACTTGTGTTATCTTTGACTAATATATAAATTTGTTTGACGATCTGAAACATTACAGTGTGACAAACATGCAAAAAGATAAGAAATCAGTAAGGGGGCAAACACTTTTTCACACCACTGTATATAACACATGGTGTAATGTATATTTATATAGAGTGTGGCAGCTTTGTATACTAACTCATGTCAGTAACCTTTCAGGATCAAAACCTAGAATTATAATAATTTATTTACAAAAGCACCATAACTGAAAAATACCACAGGCAAAGCGAAGATTAGCGTACTCCCACCGAAAGTCCACTGGCAGTGGTGATCCCAGCCCTACACTGTCTTACTGACAGTAAGATCACTAGAAGGAAGGAAGTACTTTGATTGGATACAGAGATTGTGGTTTGGGATAACTCATTTAAGGTTAGGGAAGATTCATCATCATGGTTAATCAAAATTGAACATACTTGGCCCCCAAGAAACCCTCCATCAGTGGACTGAACGACTACAGACCTGTTGCCCTGACATCTGTAGTTATGAAGTCCTTTGAAAGACTGGTGTTGGCCCACCTGAAGGACATCGTAGACCCCCTTCTGGACCCCCTGCAGTTTGCCTACCGGGCAAACAGGTCAGTGGACGATGCAGTGAACATAGCACTGCATTACATCCTGCAACACCTTGACTCCCCAGGGACCTATGCACAGGCCCTCTTTGTGAAATTAAGC
>NW_018128144.1:34952-61227 GCF_001952655.1 Monopterus albus | reverse complement strand
AATTATCTCATTTCAATGAACATTCCTTTGTTATCTGCATTGTTTACTATCTATTTATACTGCTTTTTCTGCGTTGTTTGCACTGGTTGTTGATGTTAATACTGTTATTTTGTTATATTACACAGCCTTATGCTGGTCTACTGTTTGCACATTGAGAGCCGATGTACCTGAGTCAAATTCCTTGTGTGTCCAACACACCTGGCAAATAAACTGATTCTGATTCTGATCTACATACGTGATGATCCTACTTCTGTTGGCCCTGATCAATGCAAAGAATGTCACTCACCAAGCATAAATAATCTGTTTTAGTGTGAAAAGTACAGCTAGCTACTGTAACTAAGTGAAAAAAAATGAAAATTATTCAGGGCAGTAGATCATCATATTTTACTGGACCCTCACAAAAAATGATATTAATATTCCTCTTGTTAACACACGGCAACTTGCAGGCTGACTCAGAGAACCCAGGTTTTCAAGCTTGCATCTTGCCTGAGGCTACAGTTGTTACATATACTGGAGAGGCTCCATATCAACTCTGCATTCATTTATGGCATAAAAGTAAAGCCATTAAAAAGCTTAAATGAGAAAATAGGAAAAAGGAAAATTGTGTTATTAAAGTCCAAATGTATAATCTACTGTAGCTAGGCCCACAAATTTATTTATTTTCATAAATCGCACCATGTATCTGTCTATTTCTATGAAACCATCTCAAATTTACACCTTGCACACACCGCATCCAAACATACTGATGTACAGCTTTATACCTGACATAACTACATAAAGATAAATATATATGACAGTTGTATATGACTCTGCTGCTTGTCTTTATTTCCCAGAAATCATACAAGCTCATAAAAGCTATTAAAAGGTGTTTCAACTGATTTCACCTTACTATTTCCTGTCTCCTTTTATTTGCTGTGTTTGCTTTGAGTTAGTTAATCTAAGCTGTTCATACGCACAACTTATGCTGTTCTGCTGGTGCACTGTAGCACTCTCAGGCTGATTTGTGTTTATTGCTGCAGTTAGGGAAAATAATTGCTTTTGTGATGAATGATTTCATTGCATGGAATCTCTGTTGATGTGGTGCTGATTATACATGCATGCTGTGGCTGCGTATTGTGTGGTTGGTGAAGGTCCAGTGAGCGCTGTCCTGAATGCAGGACAGGCTATTACATAGTGATTCACATGATAATCTGGTAGTGCCTGATTTGTATATTAGGTTTTTATGACTAATGGCATGAAAGAAATCTGTAGTGTCGTCATGTTACACACCACAAACCAGTGTCTTTATGGTCACAGTTGCAACAACAGCATTAATGTTTTGTTTGAAATCAGTAAAGCAGAACAGGGCAGTTAGCATGAACACAAAATAACTACCACAAACATCAATCATCAGTAAGTAATTCAAAAAATATTTGAAAAAAGTAGATGAACTCTTGGAGCAAGAGAAGCTCCAAAAATGCAAATGGATCCTCTGCACTGTAAAGAGAGTGAACATCTGCATTGCTGTGCACAGATGAACAGCGTTCCATGATGAGAAAGGACAAGGAGAACTGATGTGAAGTGACTCTTCTCCCCGCTGGAAAGAGGTGTGTCCTTATCATCGATTAGCTGATGTCGATACTTTGTAATGTTGTTATATCTGCAACACTATGTTGGCCATTTCCCAGTAAATACAGGCATTTATTGACAGTGCATTCAGCCGGTGTATGCACAGCTCATGATGGAGCTGGAATGTAACACAGCTGGATCCTGTGAACCCATATTGAAAAATACAGCAACATTCCATTAATTAAGCTGCTGAGAGAAGCTGCAGTGTTTCCAGCCGACCGCATGTACACATCTCTAGTGAATTCATTTCGTTTGGCTGGTTATTTTTAACTTCAGTAACTGATGCTGGTCGCTGAACCTAAACAGTTTCAGTAATTTTGACAACCCTGTTTGGTGATGTTGCATTTTAGAACTCATATTTGTTTTATTTATTCAGTATAGCTTTCCATTTCTGTCCCATAACATGAAAGTGCAGGAGACACTTCTGACAAATCACCGTGTTAAAGAAACACTTTGGTGTTGACCTTTGCACATTTTCTGTCTGATGCCACTAAGGCTGTTGAGTAAAAATAGCAGAGAAGTCAGTCATATGGCAGATCTGTTTTACTGAGTGCAACAGGAACAGTTGACACGGAAGCACAGGTTGCACTTAAATAGCTTTACAACAGTTTATGCCTTCCACCTATTGCTCATTTGCTGGTTTTAATTAAAGACATGAGAACTCTGTTATTGTGTAAATTTATGAACATTTACACCTTAGCTGTGAAATTTCACACAGCATCCAAACTTGTTCACTATGTTTGTGTTTGAATTCACATCAGATATTTGCTTTAAAGTTGTTTATGGTATTTAACTGCAGCAGCCTGCAAAACATTTGGCAATGCATTGCTTATATTTTATGTGATACCTTTTTTATTCAAAATTTTCAATAAAGGATTCTTTAATGCATCTGGATAATTATAGGCTTTGTGTTATTTGGTCTTGCATATAGTCTGTGTGGGAGTAGGCTATATGTGCTTGTGGCTGCCGTGTACTGTACATCTTCTCAGGATAGCTGCACAAGCCCTGCCACTCTGCACCATTTGTTCAATCTTGTGTCTCTGCATGGTTGTCAACATACACATTACACTTGTGCTTATTTCCTCATCCACATGTCAGTCTTCTCACTAACAGGCTCTACAGCTACATGGAGTCCCTCTGGGCTCTGCTTGCATAAGGCTGGTTCTTATTTATCACAGCCTCTTTGTTTCTGCTAATCCATTCATGTCGGTAGCATCCCATCAGTATCAGAATACTACATAAATATTAAAATATTCTTATCAAAAGTTCATTTTTCTGTTGCTTGAACTGGAAATTTGTGAAATGAGACTGAAAGGCTGCCTCGGTTTTGTACCGGAAACAAATTCCTGGTGTGTAACATACTTGGCCAAATAAAGATGATTATCCTGAACACTAAGATCTTAGCTTTGTTCACATGGTGGAAATGCATAACCCTAAATGGCACTTTAAAATACACAAAACTTGACAAGAAATTACACACAAAAAAAATATAAAAGGCAAATGCAATGAAATTTATTAAAAAAAAATAAAAAAGAAAGAAAGAAAAGAAACTGGAGCAAGATCCTGTCAGAGTGAATGTCAGTGGGCGTCAGACCTAGCCCATGAGGGGATGGTGCTCTGGATTTGAATCGCCATATTATTATGTGACAGTGGCATTAAATTGCTTTCTAAACTGATCTGTAGTGATGGTTGTTGACATTGTCCTGTCATATGCTTAGCACTGGGAGCCAGTTCCAGCATCTTAGCTATAAACCCCCACCTCGGAACTGTGATAGTGACATCTCAGAACAACACAAAAGCACAGAAGACCACCCCTCCCCTGGGTGAGCAGGCTGTGTGTCTGTCCGTAGCTAGCGTGAAGAAGACCCTCTCCAGAATCAACCCACCCAAGGCAGCTGGACCGGATAACATACATGTACCTGGTCGTGTTTTAAAGGACTGTGCCAAGGAGCTCAAGGATGTCCTCACAGTCATCTTTAACATCTCTCTCAGCCAAGCAGTTGTTCCCACGTGTTTCAAGGCCGCCACAATAATTCCAATTCCAAAGAAGCCCCACCCAACCAGTTATAATGACTATCGGCCTGTAGTACTGACTTCAGTTATTATAAAGTGCTTTGAGCAGCTGGTCATGCAGAACGTCAAGTCCATCCTTCCTCCCTCTCACGACCCATTTCAGTTTGCATACAGGTCAAACAGGTCCACAGAGGATGCCATTACTGCTGTTCTCCATCCAGCCCTCACCCACCTAGATTCAAAGAACTCTTATGTGCAAATGCTGTTCCTAGACTTCAGTTCAGCATTCAACACAATAATTCCACAGCAGCTTACACAAAAACTTGGACACTTGGGACTCAAAACCTCTCTCTGCAACTGGGTGCTGGACTTTCTAACAGGGAGGACACAAAATGTGCGGGTCGACAGAAACATCTCCAAGACCATCACGTTGGGCACAGGGGCTCCACAGAGGTGTGTGCTCAGCCCACTGCTCTTCACACTGCTGACCCATGACTGTGTGCCAACCTACATCACCAACCACGTTGTCAAGTTTGCGGACGACACGATTGTAGTTGGTCCCATTACCAACAATGATGGGACCAACTACAGGAGTGAGGTGTGCCAACTGGTCCAGTGGTGTAAGAACAACAACCTCTCCCTCAATGTGGGGAAGACTAAAGAGATCGTTGTGGACTTCAGGAGAAAACCTCTAAAGCATCCACCACCGACCATTGACGGTGCTGTAGTGGAGAGAGTGAGCAGTACCAAGTTCCTGGGGGTGCACATCTTTGAGGACCTCTCCTGGACCAACAACACCACAACACTGGCCAAGAAAGCTCAAACATGCCTCTACTTCCTCTGCAAACTGAGGAGAGCCAGTGTCCCACCCCCCATCATGCGCTTCTTCTACCGGGGCACCATTGAGAGCATTATCACTGGCTGCATGACCAATCATGGAGCATATACTGCCTCCTGCAGAAGGGCCCTTTCTTAAATGGTATGGCATTCAATACTAAGTGAGAGAGAAATGGTATTTCAGTTTTCTGTGTGTCCTGCACATATAGTGAATTGACAATAAAAATCTTTGATCTTGATTTCATTTTTACTTCATCTGGAAATTGAAAAAAAAGATGAATTAATTTGTTAATGAAGTGTAAACTAGCATATTCTCACAGTAGCTGAAGTTATGGAGGGAACAGCAGTTTAATGAGGTAATAGTTCACTCGATAGACTTCTTACATGGGGTCACCACAGAAGATTAGTATTAGTCACAGTCTGAGAATGGCAAGAATGGCTGCAGGGAGTGAGTGATTTAGTCATGACTAAGGCCTGATAGGTTCCAAAAGAGTACAAAACATGCTCAATTTTTAATCCCTTAAAGTACAGGGGAGGAAAGGCCCTGGTAGTCATGGAGCA
The DNA here is from genome assembly GCF_001952655.1 of Monopterus albus. Taxonomy (NCBI): domain Eukaryota; kingdom Metazoa; phylum Chordata; class Actinopteri; order Synbranchiformes; family Synbranchidae; genus Monopterus; species Monopterus albus. The sequence continues at coordinate 56,208 of NW_018128144.1, read as the reverse complement.
GTGGGAGAGGGAGGGTACTGATCTGCTTTGGGCAGTGGGTCCATTGTTAAACCTCCCTCCCACACGCACACATGCACACATTTCTCCTCTACCTACTTTCCCCGGTTTGTTCCCAAGTGTGCCCTCATCTCTCAAGGTGTTTATGTTTCAATCAAAAGAGCCAGAGCAGCGTGACCACAGCTCTCTGCAGAGCTCCAGCTGTAGCCTCCACCCTTCACCTCTTTAAGAATCAGCCATAAAAAGGCCACCTTACCAATCCCCTTCCCTCACCCACCCCCTGTTTTCTGCTATCACCAGCCCAGACTCTGAAAACCTGCTATTGGCCTTGTGTCCTGCCTTCTGATACATACTTCAAAATAAATCCATCACTGTCCCTCATGGCGAAATTTTAAGAAGGGCTAGGGTCAACCTCTGTTTGTTCCTTGTATGTGAACATCTGTCACATGCAACTGATACAGTTTTGACAGAACATAGACAGCAATGCATCTCATCACTGTGGTCGTGCAGTCAGCCTATACAAGCTAGTTAATACAAGTTTACTGCCAGTATATCTGTGCAGATTCTCAGTCATCCAGGTCATAGTGAGTTAAAAAAAAAAACTAGTAATCTAACTATAAAGCTACTAATCTCACTGAAAATGTTACAGATAGGGTATGTTGGTGCAAAAATACTGACAGTGGCTAGTTTAGATTCACACTATTGATATTGTATCAGGCTTCCAAATCTGGTTGTGAGCCATAATTCTCAGGTTAGTTCTTCTCCTGTGCCAGTCTTTGCTCTCTGCACATTTACAAAGAGTGCTGAAAAACAGCACCAGGAAATGATTACTCCAGCCCCAGCCTGGTGAAAAGCTATTTCTTGCCACTTTGTTTCCATGGCAATGTTGATGAGTTGCTTGGTTAGGAAGTTAGGAGGTGGTGGTAGTGGGGGTGGGTCGGGTGCTGGACCTTTGCAACCATCACGTCAGGCCTGAACATTTTAACAATTCATAAAACTGCTGAAATCAATCTAAAGTAAGGAGATTTAATAAAGCTCTCTCACTCTCTGTGTGAGATGAGCAAGAAAGGAAGAGAGAGAAGAGGCAAAAATGAGGTGGAAAAATAGACAGCATCAGGGGCTCATATTGGCTGACACAAGGGAAAAGCAGCTTTTAAAGCATTTAGCTTTAATTTCATTCAGGAGTGACATAATTGATTTTAATGAGATGTTTATGGAGTGAAGTGCCGGTGTTGCTAAATCATTTGCAAGACTGCCTGACGGGTACTTGTGAGGCTTGCGCCGGGGAGAGGCAGAGGCACACAAACCTCTGCTGCCAGAACTCCTCCAGCAAGCCTCCGCTCAGCTTCTCTCCCTCCTGCACATGACCGAGTGCATTTGGCAGCTTATTTTAATTAAGAGTGCATTTCCATCATGAAATACTTTCTTAACTCTGACACCATATTGACTGAAATGTTTCAACTGAAATATCTTTTTGTTGATTTTACCTTTTAATAACCCCCCCCAAAATACACATCATCATGATTTGAGGCTATGCCAGCTAAGTCCCAGCTATGTGGCTGAGAATACAAGTTCTCTTCTACTCCCCAACAAATCCTGCTGACTCTTCCTGTTCACAGTATCAGTGCTGTGATTGACTGACAGCATATCACATTGATATTATGAGCTCCCTGTGGGCCTGTGTGGTTTATAGTGGAGAGAATGGATGGCAGTGTGAACATCACAGAGCTGCAGCCCTCAGCACTGAGGGAAAGACTGGCTGCCATGAAGCTGACAGTCACACTAAACTCTTTCACAGCCAAATACACAAAGTAGTGTTGGACTAAAGTGGTTTGTGAAGGCTGATATCAGAGACTGCCCTCACCAGAAAAACAGCACTAGTCATGATTTCAAAAATATGAAAACTGCTTATATTGTATGCAAATTTCCTTTTTAAGGAACTCTTGCAAACAAGAACAGTTACAGTCATAAGCATTTTCTTACTGTTAGGTTATTTCTTAGTTAGATAAATATTCAGAGATTTGTTGTCTAGAAATGTTTAGTGGAGACAGGTTGTCTAGCTCAGGCTGTTAACTGCTCAGTTTAATCTCATGTGCTTGCACTGACAACGCTTTGCTATCTTCTTGTAGCCTTCTCCTGCATTGTGGGCATCAATAACTTTCATTTTCAGGGTCTTACACAGCTGCTTAGAGGAACCCATGGTTGCTGGGTGTCCGCAAGTGTGTGCACAAGGTTTGAAGAGTCAAGGTATTTGTACAGCTTTGAAATTGGCATTTACCAATGACAGCTGTTGCTGTGCATCAGATCTACCGAGCTGATTAAGGTCTGAAACCTTGTGAGAGACTTTGAGACTCTGGAACTCTTAGGGTGCCCAAACTTTTGCACCATGCCATAATAATGTTTTTATTTTTTATTTTGGTGGTGGGAGACGCATAAGAAGTAACTATGCATCACTGTTTGCTGAAAATATTGTGCATTTTTTCCATTTCCAAGAGAAACTGTGTTAACATCTGTTCAAATAAAAAATCACCAAAATCTGTTATTTATCAAGGGGTGCCTAAACTTTTGCATAAGACTGTATATTACCTTACCTGGACAGTTGGAGCTGTCACCTCCTAAGCCTAAGCAAACCATAACCACAGAAATTCGCAATGAAAAAACAATTGTTTGTAATTCAACAGAGCAGCAGAGTTATAGAGTGTATAATAGCTTCTCCCATTTTGGAATCTGTTCTTCTCATTTTGTCAAAGGTCGTCGCTGTCAAGATGGTATCGGTCAATGCAGCAAAAGCTGTACTCTTAATTCAGATACACTATGCAAGCTTTCTTGGACTGTATGAGCACTGATCACAGCAATTCAACTGAGAGCATCTCAGCACACCACACAGGACAGTCAAATAGGAATGCTAAACTTAATATCTGGACATTCATGGCCCCCAAATCTTTGACCTTTCCTCTATTCACATCATAAGGCTAAGATGTGCCCTTGTAAAAATATTGAAATATAATAAGCAGGTTTCCATAAACTTAACTAAGTAAATTCCTACTCTTCAGAACACGAGCCCTTTCCATTTCTGACACTCTGTGAGCTTTCTTTGAGCACCACCATGTAGCCGCAATCTCCACGTGTGCCCCTGACATCTAAATGTGAAACAAGAATGCTGTCATTAATTTAAAGGCAATTTCTACTCTCCATAACATGAATTCCCTTCATTTTGGATATTTCATAATATAAGCTTTCTTCTTGCACTACCTCCACAGTGAACTACATAATTTTTCTGATTTATGCGTGAATATTCTTGATTCCCACAGAATGAACCCTAATTTAGTTGTACACAAAATACTTAGCAGTTTAATATGTGGCATGACCAAATCTACAGCCAGTGTTGATAGAAACTGTGATGCCAGTCCAGGTGGATTCTGTCACTGCTTGGCACTGGTTGACACCCGTATCTGCAAAACAGTACTATATACATATCAGTCTAATCCCTAACATGCACACATACAGTAACAGCCGCCAGGAGACTCCCACACTGAAATAAATTCACACTCCCTTTACTTCAGCACCAACACCTTCTAACACAGATTAGAATACCTCCCACTCCTCTGGGCATACACTGAAGATAGCCTGAATTTCTAGAAGGAAAGTTTATTGACTGACTGATTCTGAAACATCTCTGGACATCTCCCATGTACTGTATATGGACACACACATACACACACACATCCAATTCACTGGAGTGGCTTCACCACACTATTGCCAAACTGCCATCTTAAGCTGCTCATTCAGGGCTCAAATGGGGAAAGATGAAAGCTTTGGGAGTGATTTTTTTCCCCTCGCAGGTCAATGCTTTCCTAAACACCCTAGGGCATGATTTCCCTCCAACAACTGTAGAGAGCTGTTTTGATTGTTTTTCAATCAAGCGAGACAAATGCTAATTAGATTTTGTTTCTGAGGAGCTGCAGAATTCTAGGCTTCTTTAATGAAGCATGGATGACTGGCACTTCTCTGATAGCTTCGGTGGCACTTCTCTGTTTGGCCTGACTGCTTACTGTCAGGACTTTATTATATAAATATGCACAGACAGAGAGTGTCTGTGCATATGAAGCTTGAGAGATTTTGTTGTTTAATTTGCTTGAACAGTATCGTTCCTGTACTAAATAAGAATATTATTGACACAATATTTTATTTGACATGGAGAAGAAAGGCTATGGCTTCCAATTCTGGTCTCAGAAGTGTCTTAAATTACTGCAGATGTTCATTTCCATCCTTACAACAGAGTTTGACCTGATTCTGTGGTTGAAAACACACAAAATGTAAACCAACACAGAAGCAGGAGGAGCTGAGTAAACAATCTGTACTTTTTGGAGTTTTTTTGAACATTTCTGAGCAGAGAACAGCACTTTCTTATAGCGTTATGAGACATTTTGATGACTCGGGGTGGGCTTCCATTATCATATTTTGGGTGGAGATTAGGCCCTAATAATAAGATTCAGAGAAGATTTCATATATGCATCCCAAAATTAGGTAAAGTGTTGGCTGGACCTGGTCATCCCGCTGGTAACTTTCCATGCTTACATTGAGCTTGAGCATTTCTGTGGATTATTCTGCTAACCTGATTTTGACTACTCCCAGTGGGGTTACTTTTTGTGACCTTGACCTTTGAATTTTTTGAGCAAAAATTTAATCACTTCTGGGGTTGGTCCCCACCAATGTCTGTACCAAGTACTGTACTGTATGCTGATGATCCATCCAGCCATTTGTCCTTAATCCTGCAAAACAACACGTAAACACACACACACGCACAGGCACACAAACAGCAGTAATAAAACATTCACAAAAATAAGTAAAACAAATAAGTAAATATATATATATATACATATAAAATCCCCACTCACCCCCCACTTTGGGGCGGTCTTGTATTCCTTCCTTCAAACTCGATCCTATACATAGCTCAGTGGGTAACACCACTGACTTTGATACAGAAGGTTGGGGGTCCAAACCCCAGTTAGGCTAGGTGTGGGTACTCTCATGGGGAATGAGAGTTGGAAAAATAAGAGTTGCACTGACTCGGATGTCGCCCAGGTCAACGAGGTCCGCGTCAGGTGTTGAGAAACCAGGTCAACCTGATGAGAAGTGGGCTACTGGAACAAGACACTATTGGAATGCTACTGTACAAGTAACCCCAGCAAGAGGGGTTACACATGGAGAACATGAGACCTATGGATACTTCGAAACTCAACATTTAGACTAACATCAAAACAACTAGTAGCTCTGTGCTCTAACATTCGCAAGAAGCACCCACAACCAGAGAAAGTACAGCATGAATCCAGCAAGGGGGAGCCAGGACAACAGGTCAGGGGGGAGGTTGATCATCATCATCACCCCCACAATTGGAGATTGGGTACCAGGCCCGATTCAAGAGCACCTGACCTGAGATTGAAGATCATGAGCAAGCTGGACACCTGGAACTCCTGTGACTGGTTACCAAGACTAAGTGAAAGTCTACTAGAGGATGTGAATGCAGCACTAACCATCACTGAGACCAACAAGTTGATATACACCACAGCAACCATGATCCTTGAGATGCTTGGCCATAAGTTCAACAAAGGCCATAAGGAGCAGTATCCTCCATGGAGAAGGAGGCTGGAGACCAAGATCAAGGCAGCAAGGAGAGAAGTTGGCCAGCTATCGGAATTGCAGAAAGATGTGATGAAAAAAGGAGTACCTAAGAGACTGCCAAGCGAAGGCTCACAGCCCTGGCCGCTGAAGAGGTACACCAGAGAAGTTGAAGCCAGGAGAATAAACCAAATGTTCTCCACTGAGCCATCCAAGGTGTACTCTCAGTGGCAGGGTAATAACATGAGACCCACCAAGGCTGGAGACTGAACAGTTCTGGAAGAGCATATGGGAGAAGGAGGCATCACACAACAACAATGCCCAGTGGCTGGTGGACCTAAGAGCAGACCACAGCAACCTCCCTGCACAAGACCCAGTAATCATCACAATGGGTCTCAAGTATGAAGAGCTGGACAGCACCACGCCTACTGGTTAAAGAAGCTAACTTCACTCCATGAGCGCCTGGCGGGACAAATGAACCAGCTACTAATGGATGGAACCCACCCTGAGTTGTTTAACTGAGGGCCGGACAGCCCTGATCCTGAAGGACCCCAGAAGGGAGCAGTGCCATCCAACTACCACCCAATAACCCGCCTCTGCACAACATGGAAGCTCCTGTCAGGCATCATACCAGCTAAGATGAGCAGGCACACGGCTCAATACATGAGCAGCACCCAGAAAGACATTGGTAGTAACACCAGAGGAGCAAAGCACCAGCTACTGGTTGATAAAGTAGTCACTCGAGACTGCAAGACCACAGAAACATCTGTGCCGAGTACAGGCTGGAAGCCCCAAAGTCAAAATGGGATACACCTCCAAAGGTGGTTGAGAATGACCAAGCTAAGATCCTGTGGGACTTCCAGATACAAACTGGTAATGGCCAACCAACCGAACATAGTAGTGGTGGACAAACAGAAGAAGAAGGCAGGTAGTGATAGATGTAGCAATCCCAAGTGATAGCAACATCAGGAAGAAGGAACACGAGAAGGAACAAGCTCAAGAGATACCAAGGGCTGAAAGAAGAGCTAGAAAAGATGTGGAAGGTGAAGGCACAAGTGGTCCCCATGGTAATAGGAACATTGGGGGCTGTGACCCCCAAACTTGGAGAGTGGCTCCAACAGATCCCAGGAACAACATCTGAGATCTCGGTCCAGAAGAGTGCTATCCTAGGAACACCTAAGACACTTCGCAGGACCCTCAAGCTCCCAGGCCTCTGGTAGAGGACCCGAGCTTGAAGGAAGGAATACAAGACCGCCCCAAAGTGGGGGGCGAGTGGGGAAATTTTTTTTTTATATATATACACATACACACATCTGGAAAAAGCAGAAACATATAGATCATAATAAATATCAAAATATATTAATTGTTCTTCAGGGTGATCAGAAATCTGTTTTGGCCTCATACAGTGATTAATAAGCACTTTTAAATCTATTTTGTAGGTAACAGCAGCATTTGGATTGAGCTGAAATGTAACAGTCTCTTTGGGAAGACCAGACAAAAGACCATTACAGTAGCCCAGCCTGCTGGAGATGATGAACTAGTTTCTCTGAATCTTGTCTGTACATGAGACCTCAGAGTCTTGCTGTTTGTTTGAGATGATATAATGGTGATTTGGTTTTGGCCCTAATGTGAATGGTGAAACTCTCATCTGACACCCAGACTTCTAACTTGGTTTGTGTCTATATAGCTCTAGAATCAAGCTGAGCAATAACTTTCATTCTTTTCTTAACTCTACTTCTGCCTTGTCTTTATTTAACTGGAGGAAATGTATTTTCATTCAGGTATTTACTTGATCTAAGCACTGAAACTGTGAATCTTAGGGAACATGTTCACTTGGTAGACATAACTATGATAGGCAATGTTATTGTCATGTATGATTGGACCAAGAGGGAGCTTGAGCAGTTGAACACTGTCAAACAGTGGTCCAAGAAGTGGCCCTGGAGGACTCCAAATCTTAAGGCGGTCTGCTCAGATTTATGATCTCCAATGGAAACAACATAACTCGTGCCTTTGAGATAGGATTTGTACCAACTGAGGACTGTACCTGATAATCCCAGCCGGTCTTCCAGTCTGTCAAGGAGGATTTTATGGTGTACACCATCAAATCAAATAACTGCTGTTTTACCTGTGTCAGTATTGACACAAATGTCATTAAACACCTTTATCATTGCAGCTTTAGTGACTGTCATGGACTACAACCTTCGACTAACTAGTATTAACTGTTATACACTGAGACAAGGCCAAACAATGCAGTGGTATCTTGTATGGGATCATACTGTTATGATTACTATCACTAGCAATAATAATAAACTTTATTTGTAGAGCACCTTTCTAAAACTAGGTTTGCAATGTGCTTTACAAAATAAAACTCCAGTGAGGAGATGTCAAGCAATAAAAACAGCATACACTGTAGGACAAAGTACAACCACGACACATATTTAAATTTAGATTCTAAATTTAGTATAAGCAGTATTATTAGTAGTAGTAGTATATATTTATATATATATTTGTGTATGTGACAGTACCATTTTTACATTCTTCACTTTTAACCTTTTGAAGCATAATAAATAAATCCATGGCAAATGCTTTTCCACAGGCCACCCAAAGGAATGCTAATGCTTTCTTTCATTTCCACATTTTTCTATCTACATTTACACACTGAAAATTAGTTACCTTCAGTAAACCATGCTCTTTTTCATTCTGTTTCATTCATGCTGCCACATCAAAGGGTCAAAGTGTTTATTTGTCATATGCACAGTTAGGAAACATGTTTCCCTGTACAATGAAATTCTTACTTTGCCATCCACATGAATGCCACATAATACAAGTGAAATATAAAGTAGATGAGCAATAACACAAATCTAAATAGGCAGTAAAATCACAAATCTAAAGCACTTTAAAGCAGCAACTGAAGGAAGCAAATAAAAATACAACAAGAACACAATGTAATGCAATATGTTACATTTATTCTTATACCACCCTGCAGAATATAATCACTGTCCCTGCAGCAAGCTATTTTCAACAGAGCCTCTTATCAGTGCATTACATGTCAGTAGTGGAACCATCAAATATTCATGGCCATTGTGTGCATAGCATGTAAAGTTGCAGATACATATGTGCTTTGATGTGAGGTCATTGTCATTTCTCTTGGTGCATGCTGTATTTCCTGTTAATGATGCTCTCTTTCTCCTTCTTCTGTGTCGGCGTGCAGACGGACGCTGCACTGATGTACGATGCCGTGCACGTGGTGGCCGTGGCTGTGCAGCAGTCTCAGCAGATCACTGTCAGCTCATTACAGTGCAACCGACACAAGCCCTGGCGCTTCGGGAACCGCTTCATGGCCCTCATCAAAGAGGTAGATGCTTCTCTACCTTCTCCCCAATCTGTCTTCCTCTTCAACATTTGATTTGATTTGATTTATTCTTTCAAGCATGTAAAGACAGTTGATATGTCAACACACATAATTTTACACATATCCAACACATGCTAATCCAATATCAATTTGCTTATACCTAGTACATACTTGAATGGAGTAGGAAGAAGTCAGACTTATCCAGTCCTACCCCCTGACGTCATCTTACCATCATTGGTTTGCAAGCAGTATCTCTACATAGATAATTCTCTTCTACACCACACAATACCCCACACCCACAATGTTCCATCTAATTAATCATTGAGCCTGTTCTTGCATATATCTTGATTGACACATACCTTTATATTTATGTTTAAACTCGTCAATTCTATTACTATTTTTTATGTCCACACTTAGATTATTCCATAGTTTTACCCCACTTATGGAAATACAAAATCTTTTTTTGGTTGTACGTATAGCATTAATTTTTTAATTTAACTGACCCCTTAAATTGTATCCCCCTTCCCTTTCATTAAATAGTTTTTGAATTCCACCAGGTAATAAATTGTTCCTGGCTTTATACATAAACACAGCAGTCTTATATCCCACTAAATCAAAACATTTTAACAATTTAGACTGTATGAAAGCTCCATTGGTGTGATCCCTGTACCCCATCTTATGCACAATTCTTATCGCTCTTTTTTGTAATATATACAATGGTTGAAGTGAGCTTTTGTATGTATTTCCCCAGTTTTCAACGCCATACTCTAAGTATGGTAAAATCAATGAACATTGACATTAATCACCCATGCAGAAACAAAAGCACATTATTTGGTAATTGCCCCACAGTTCACTACATTTGTGAAGCTGGGGTGATAATCCAGAGCATTCTGTCTGTGGAAAGGCTGGGGATTAGGCACCCTATATTTAGGACCTGCTTAACCTACTGTTCCCCTTTAGTTTGCAGAAATCATGAAAAAACTGCTAAGAACTAAACTATATGAGTAGAGACTTGACAAGTCTAGAGAAACCACACAGATTTAGATGTATTTCTAATAAGTGCACAGTTTTTCACCACGCAAATCTCATCTTTTCTTTCTTGACCCTCCCCTCGTTCACTCTCTTTTTTCCATCTCTTCTCCATCTGCTGCTTTTAGGCTGCTTTTGTCCTCTGACGTGAAGCTCTGTAAGCCTATAGAGTCATACAGGAGGACGCCAGCATTTATAAGATGATGATGTTTAGTACAGAAGAGTCATTGGCTTGTGCTAATCCAGAGTGATGCTCTACACAGGCTGGCATGACACTGCCTTTGAAATTCTCTCTCCCACATAATCTTTACTGTAGAGAAGGACTCATATGATAATGCCCCGATTTTTGTACAAAATGGAATGTATAAATTAGCTCTGATTATGACTGCACTGCACTACATCTGTGAGAGCAACTGTGAAAAAACACTGTGGGGACATTACACTGAAAGAAGAAAATTGAAAGACATCTGTTTGGATCTCCATGAAATTGGGTGTGCTTTTTGATTGGTCCATAGTGGATGGAGTCAGTCATGCTCCCCAGAGAATGAACCTTATGACATTTATTCCGTTACCAATGAAGCTTTTGTGCTGTGTTGCCTCTTGAGTTACTAATTTGGAGAATAACACTGGCTCAAGAAAGTCACCATTCACTAAGTAAAAGCTGTCAAAAGTTTTGTAATTTTGAAGAAAAAGAAAGCCAGTGAAAAAACAGTACATACGCTGCCAGCCCTCTCGTAGTTGCTCGATATCTGCCCACTGAAGTGTTGGCTTGACAAAACTTTGGACACATTTTCCCATTCAATTTAGTGGGAAAGTGTGTCCAAGCTTTAATGGGTAGTGTATATTTATATATATACTGAACAAAAGCCACCTCATTTGTCTGCTTAGAATGATGACTTTCCACAACAAATTCTGTGACTTTGGTAGGATTTATATATCAGATTTCCAGGCAAAATGGCCAGCAGTTGTGAAATATCTTGTCTTGGACAGAGAATATGTCAGACTTGTATACCTCCCCTGATCCTTGATAATAGTAATTCTTAACAGTATGCATTCGAGGAGCACCTCACTGTATCAGTGATCAGCACTAGTATCAATGGAGAGGCATGGAGACACAGAATCAAAGTAATGCAGTATGACAGGTGCCTTCTAGCACAGCTGACTGTTCAGAGTGAGTAACTTCCAGATCTGTGACACCCACTCATTGAACTAAAGACTGGCACGGGCTTCCAGTCAGATCAGCCCTGTGATGATTTGCTGTGCCTGAGAAAAGGCCTTTTCTGCTTTGAGACACTTTTCATGCTACATTGTATCCTACCACCTATAAAGATGCAGACTTCATGCTGATGTTGCATGTCTCTCTGATATTCCCTGTGTCTACCACTGTCTCATTAGGCCCACTGGGATGGCCTTACCGGGAGAATCACATTCAACCGCACCAATGGCTTGAGGACAGACTTTGACCTTGACGTCATCAGCCTGAAGGAGGAGGGCCTTGAGAAGGTTGTGTCTTTAAAATGTGTGTCTGTGTGTTTGTACACAGATGAGTCCACCTGGTATGACAATATGATAATGAGATAAAGCACATCAGGCACAAAATCAAAGAGTCAGTGTAGCAGTGACTCATAAAAGATCAACACACACACAACCAATATGCAGCAGTACCCTATTAACATGTAGGTGTAAATGCAGTCCATTAATAGTGGACTTTCAAGTAAAACTCTGGCAGTCGTGTCAGGGCTAACAGTGGCTGTAAATGGCACAGTATTTCTAAACTTACTGTCGGTATTCAAATAGATTGGAATACAAATAATTTTCTTTCTGAGATGAGATGAGAAGCTCAATATCAACTTCATGTCTGTGTGTTAAATACAGAGCTGGTGTCTGGCTGGTTAGCCTAGATTAGCATGAAGACCAGAAGCAAGGGGAAGCAGCTAACCTGGTTGAATACATGTATTGCTACCTGAAGAGCATGATGCATTGCCTTTGTTTAATCTGTGATATTAAAAGAAATGCAATTTAATGTTGTAACTATTCATGTCAAACAGTACCAGTATTCAAGTCAAACTATGACCACCAGACTCCACGTCCTAGAGTCTGGTGGTCACAGTGAGACTGCCAGGTTTGATACCATTATGCCTGCATAGAAACTAAAACCAAACTGAGCTACGAAGCCTTAGTTTGTGTGCTAAACAAATGAGATGCAGTGTCAGTGTCAGTTTTAGAGGTGCTGTGTAAACTCTAGCTGTTGCTAAAATAGGCCCTGACTCCAGCCACAGACATGAGTTTGATCAGTCTTCTCATCTCTGTAGCCAGTGAAGCATATTTAAAAAAGAAAAGTGAGCTTTGCATTAACATTAGATTGTTAATACTATGTAAGCATGACATCTACTTTCCTAATTCTGTGGTCTCACTAATATATCCTATTTCCCACTGGCCCATAATAAAAACTGCCATGTGTCGAATCTGAAGGAGTTTGAACTTTGCCTGAAAATTGCATAAAATTTGAAGACTGACAGCTCATATACAGTGAGAGTGGAGCCTTTAGAGTAGGGAGACTGTCTCCTGACATTCAGTATGCCTCACAGGAGAAGTTGGGTGCTTGTCTTTACCTTACCCCATGTCTCCTTGTTACTCGGGTGACCTGGAAATCACTTTGTGATGGCATATATGCTACTAATGAGACATTCACACTGTAACCTGGACAATTGTACCAAACAGATACAAACAAAATATCAATAAATGTAGACACAAATAACTATAAAATAAATAGAGGATTGTTGGTTTATGTGCTTTTAGTGTCAGAGCTGTAACTTAAACTGGGGTCTGATGGATCGGTTCACAATATAAACTTCAGGCTTTTAATGAGTGCGCAGAATAATATATATGCAGAATAAAATGTAAGTGAGACAATAGAGGAAACATTTTACAGTAATGGGAAGTACTTGTTGAGATGCTTTAACACCTTCTTTGGCTCAGCTGACGTACTGCCAAGTAGCTGCAGACACAACAGTAAAATCCAGCTATTTGTTTATGATATCTCTATGAATTTTTAGAGCATACAGCAGTGACCTCAGATCCCTAAACTAAGCAGCATTTTAAAGTTGAGATGAGGATTAAACCAAGAAAGGTCACTTCTACTATCTTTGTCACGTGTTTACTTGTGTTTTTAACCATTGCTGGTGCACAGCCAATCCTGTCTATCCCAGCTACTGGGGGATCTGTGAAGCACCTACAAAGCCTTGTTAAGAGCTACTGTATGTACTGTAATGAAAATAAATTGAATCCATCCATCCAAGGAGTACATAAGGATCAAACTACAATCTGATGGCTCAGGTAAGCCTGAATTTTACCATCAGGACTATTTTCACTCTAATATAAAGTTCAAATCAGTCAGGAGGGTTTAGAAGGGAGAGGGATGACGTGACAGAGGTCCTGACTGGAGTTCTCTACTTCATCTCAGTAACAGTACACACAACAACTGACTGAGCCACTGAGACAGGCCAAGTCTCAATTATGAGAACTTGGATAGAAAGTGGCACTACATCTGCATTTTAACACACAGAATATAAATACCTGAGTTTTAATATACTGAAGACAGATTGTATGTAGTGTAGTACTCATGAAAACCAGCTTTATCGGGCGAAGGCAAAATATGGATATAAGACACATTTCAGCCATATATAACAGGGTCTGATCTCCTGCCTGTGCTGGTCATAAAGAGATTCCATGCTAAAACAGTTGCACTGTAAAAAAAAAAAAAAAAAAAAAAGGCAGAAAAATCTGTTACACAGAAGCCAAAACATATTATTGATTTAAAATTCACAATATTTTTGGTGTGACATGTGATCTTTACATTTCCCTTGACTGGGTGTCCTTAGTTACACCATGATGAGGGATACTCCCTGTATCTGGCATCACTAGTGTTCAAGTCCTCACACTGAGTGCAGTGCAACAGTATGCCTCATTTTTTATGTGAATTCGACAGCAGGGAGGTTTTTGCAGCTAACTGTACATATATTAGATGCATCTACTGTAGCTAATAACATGCTATGTGACAAGTCAGTATGGTTTCAAAGGTATTTCTCTTATTTTTCTCAAAACATTATCATTTTTCTTCATCTATGTGCATAATAAAGGCAGACAGAAGGTGGTCTTGAGATTTTCCAAGGTATTAAAAAAGAAAGAGAACATTGATAGTTATATGATATTTAGACCAAAAATAGCACAAAGGCGACAAAGGACTGCAGTGATGAAGTTGTATGGTTTCACTTATCTGTATCCATCCATCCATTTTCCTTCGCTTCTTCACCATGACTGGACCGGTACATTGACCACATTACTGCAGAAGCTGCACCGATCTGCCTGTCAATCTCCCATTCCATCCTTCCCTCACTCGTGAACAAGACCCCAAGATACTTGAACTCCTCCACTTGAGGCAGGAACACTTATCAGTAGGAAGATGAAATATGATCCAGGAAGGTTGCTTCCACTAATAGATCTATGAGTTTGAAGGCTTATCAAATGCAGAAACATAGTCCAGTGAAGGTTTTACAGTTCTGGAATATTATCATTTTATCCTTTATCACAAAGTACAATTGCAAATTAATTTTGCAGGAATATGCACCTGCATGTATTTGATTGCCCAACTCAGTGCTTTGCCACACTGCACTGCTAAAAAAGTAGATAAGACAGGTTGAACTGTTTTGTGGACAAACCTACATTATTTTTGTGCCTGTGGCCCTGTTTTGCTGATCCTAGGAATAACTGAAGTGAAACATGGACTTGTGCTTGTTCACACAATATGTGATATTGTGATTGGTGTGGCCAAAAATTTAATCTTGATGTTTTTTTAGAGTTATGAATGATTCACAATTTGAATAGATTTTTTTTTATCTACATGTACTCAAGACAAAACATGATTTCAAAATAGTTTTCTTTATTAAAACTATAAGCCATTTTCTAGTAACTAGGGCCATATGTACAATATCAACAAAAGAAAAACATCCCTAGCAGTACTACACATTGTAAACATAAAGACTAACACCAGGAGCAGCTGCAAGGGTGTCACTATGCATAATTTTTTCAAAAATGAAAATTATTTTCATATATGACAAGAGCATTCAGAGAGTGCGCGTACCTCCGCCAAGGCACAACATCCACTTATGCAAATGAGTCCCTTGTGAAAAATGAGATCCAGAAGAACACAAAATGTGTCCTAAAATCCTTGATCTGGATCATTTTTTTAGGGTATAATAGGCATGTATGCTGTGCATCTTACCTGAACATTTCAGGGTTCTGCATTCATTATAGGCCAGGTTCATCCATCTGTCCATTATCTATACCGTTTAACAGGGTCACAGGCGGCTGGAGCCAATCCCAGTTGACACTGGGTGAGAGGCGGGGTACGCTGACATTAAGAGACAGATAACCGCACACACCCACTCTCACTCCTACTGGCAATTTAGAGTTGCCAATCCTTTGTCTGTTTGCATTGTTTCCTGCCTGTTTATACTGCGTATTATGTTATATTACACAGCCTTATGCTGGTTTACTCTTTACTTGCTCCTTGCATGGGGATATGTACATGCACATTGAGAGCCAATGTACCAGAGTCAAATTCCTTGTGTATCCGACACACCTGGCCAGTAAAGCTGATTCTGATTCTGAACCTAAACTGCATGACTTTGGAATGTGGGAAGAAGCTTGAGTTATAGGCCAAGTTATGGCAGAAAATATGTGTTAAATGGGGTTTTCAATGTTAACTTTAATTGGCCGTCAGAAGATAAAATTTGATCTGGTGATAGACAGGGCCACCCTACATATTTCATGTTTCAAGCACAAAATGATTTTGATAACTTTTGCCAGAGACATGATTTTTTTTGTTCCATGTTATAGGTTGGAATTTTTTGTGATTTTTTTTTAATTGGTTATTTTTTATGACCTTGGCCTTTGATCTCTTTGAGCCAAAATCTAATCACTTCTAGGGTTGGTCCCCACCAATGGCTGTACCAAGTATGCTGATGATCCATCTAGCTATTTGTCTGTAATCCTGCTAACCAACACACAAACACACACAGAACCAAAAACATAATCTCCTTGGTGGAGGTAATAGAGCACCACAGGTTGGCAATGACTGGAGAGACATATTCACAGTAAATATAATACAGCAAACAGATTACATTTTTGTTGAAAATGAAGGATCTCCAGTATGCTACTGTAACCCCAGAGAACTGCAGGTGCTGGCTTTCAGTGTCAGCAGAGGAAGCACTGATAACAGCTTTGTGATTTAGGCATTTTTTACGTTGTT
Organism: Monopterus albus; assembly: GCF_001952655.1. NCBI lineage: Eukaryota > Metazoa > Chordata > Actinopteri > Synbranchiformes > Synbranchidae > Monopterus > Monopterus albus. Next base: position 39,901 of record NW_018128144.1, on the reverse strand, counting down.
CAAAAATATAAACGAAAAGAAAAATCTAATGTATTTGCTCTATCACCCAGTCCTATGTCAGTATGAGCATGTCCTTACATTCCACTGATTATCTTTGAGGGATCAAGCAAGTAAACCCACTGATACAGGAGCTCAGACTTAATGTGTCAGCCCCATTTTACTTCACTTTTAAATACCATACCATTTTCTGCTTAGCATTAAAACTCAACATACTGTAATTCTGAACCATGTCTATTCAGTTTGGCTAACACCCAAACAAAATCCATACCCTATGTTTAATGCCAGTTAGAATGCATCACCACATGCACAAAGCCTACCTCTGCATGTGGCTGTGTACTCATATGAATAGGTGGATCTATGGTGTACATCTTTTCCTAGGAATGGCATCTCTCCAGTGTGCAGCAGTCAATTTAAGATTCATGAGATTATCAGCAGGCCAACAAAGCTGATAGAAATAATATTCTCACATGCAACTGCAAACACTTCACACTTCAGCGTCCTCACCGGTTGCCTCTCAGCAGCTCCTGAGTTCTGGTCTGTGAGCTGTGTGTGCCTGTACTTCCATGAATAATTAACTATATTAATAAAAAAGCCTTCAAAAGCCCTCTAGCCTCATGAACCCTGAATTAAACAGTTGATTTGCAATTACAAAGCCTATCTCAGGCCCTCACGCAAGGTACCAGAGGAGCCCCAAGGAGCATGTGGCTAGTGTGGGTTGGAGTGTTTATGATCCCTTCTGGTGACAGTGGCCCTTCTAGTTGTGGTGGAATAATGTGGGTGTGTGTGTGTTTGATGGGGCCTGCTAGGGAGAGGATAGGGTACATCTTATGTCTCTTATAAGCATTGTTGTTTCCCTCACTTGTGTCTTTCCCTTGTGTCTTAGTACGGCCCAAGTAAGATTCGAGGGAAACGTGAGGAGTGAGGACTCGAGGAAACAGTATTAACGACATGAGACGTCCTTTCCTCAAATCCTTCATCTGAAGTGTCCAATCACAAACTGATTTCTGTTAAAGAGGCGTCAATTGACAAACTTCTGTGTTGGACGGTCTCGGTCATGGATCCTCCAGCACCATCCTCGGTCCTTGCTCCTCAGTCCTCTGATATAAGAGAGTAGACCGAAATGACTTCCAGGTCGACTAGGGATGTAGAAACAATCTTATAAGAGACATGAGATATACCCATAATGTGGAGATTTTAGCCTCTTCCGTCTTGCTTTTCCAGCCCTTGGGCAGATCCTAGTTCATCTCTAACATTCCTCTCTGTGGGACAGTGTGCCCCCCGACTGTGTCGATCTAATAGTTCAGGATTCATAGCCACTGTAAGGAAGGAGGACTGTTTGTGTCCCATCACAGACCATGTGGTTATGCATTGCCTTTTTATTAACTAAATCTATGATCTTTTCCTAACCTTAACTGTTTGTTCTAGTTGGCTAACCCCAACCATACTGTGCCATCCTCACTGAATCTATTTCAGGGTCCAGAGCTGGGCACCCAAAATTCTCATCTGTCACTAGGATTGTTTCTGTGGATCAATGCAGAGAAAAATTTTAGGAGCTTGCAGAGGTGCTAATACATAAACTTCCCATATCTTGATATCACATTTAGTATCTCTACAATGCTGTTACGGCACATCGTACGTAGTGCGTGAGTGGACTCAAAAAGAATGCAGGACTCAAACTCGGGCTTGACTAGGTACTGTAAGTGCTTTTAATGAGTGACAGAGCTAGTCTCATCCGCCGTTCGTGAGGCAGCTGGGTGGACTGGACTGCTGGTGTTGCAAACCGGGGTTGAAGGTGGGACGCAGCTTGCTAAATGAGAGCAGAGGGAGAGAACATGAGATAGCTGAACAGGTATGCTGAGGTTAGAGCTAGTTCTGGTGGAATACTGTGGACCTGATTAGCCGACTGCGCCCGCTCTTGGCAGGTGAGCGCCGCAGGCAAAAGAAGCAGTCCAGGGCAGCAGGAGATAGCCGGTCAGATGAGCAGGTCCACGGCAGAGCAGTGGTAGGATGATGTGATGATAACTAGTGATGGCCATCTGACACCGAGGCCTCGATACATGATTCGAGCTCGGAGAGAGAACTTCCGCGAACCACTGCCTCGAGGCTTGTATCATTGCCGAAAAGACATGTGATTGATGACGTCCAATGCAGAAACGGCTGGCCTGAGTGACTCCCGTGACCGGTTAAAACTGTCGATACGGTGTTACAACGCGAGATCTTGCTGCGCGTGTCAGCAGGTGCGTAGGCGTAGGGGTACTATAAAGCCACCCAAGATGATGCACAAAATGTGGGTTTGTCGGTGTAGTAGGTGTGTGCGTAGTTGCTGTCGGCATGATCATTGCTGCTGGTGTGTGACCACCATGGAGCCAGCTAGGAATAAAAATGATTGATTGTCCATCCCTTGTATTTATTCACACGTCCTAGTTACATACACACATATTACCATCTTAGCACATCCTCTGTTTCCCCAAGCAGCCTTCTCCCACCTGCATATGTTCATAGACTCAACCTACTGATCAATCAATCTTTACAAATGTTTTCACATCATTCACACAAAGCCTAGTTACACCCATCACATAATTCAGACATTGTTCTGCTGCATACTATTTTGCCACCAGATGGCACTAAAACGAACCTTTGAATGAATGAACCAATACTTGATACAAATGATGAAGTGGTTTGATATAGGTGTCATGGTATCAATTGGACATCACTAATGACAACTGATAGTGGAGATCCAGAATCTTAGTAAGAGCAGGTCTCCTCGCACTGAGAACAACAGGTAACAGTCACGGCACCACTTGGTGCTGAGAGAAACAAAGCAACAAAGGGCAGGAATCCAGACAAGTTGATGCCTAAAACATCCACAAACTGACAACATACAGTTCCCAGTATGCAGTTCTTCCATAGGGTCTGGGCATGGATGCCAAGCAAAGTTACTGGTGGAATTGCAAGCAATCATCTGGTGACAAGAACACACCAATGCTCACCTTAAGTACCACTTTGATAATTGAGAGCAGGTGTGCCTCACTGCCTGGAATGCACTCCCACCTATGCGGGGGCGGTGCTACTAGGATTACTCATACCAGCTGACGAGGTGCTGGGGGTGGCTAGGGCCATAGACATAACAAATGCTGCTCAGTTGTTCCAGGACACAGTAATGTTCTACCCAAAATGAACACAAGTGTAAATGAAAACTGTCACATCATTGCATCCAAACCAAAACCAAAATAAGTTGTTAATGCGCTTAATGCTCTTTCGAAGTATCAGACTGAAACTGAATGTTTCAGAAGTACATCTTTCCTTTGCTTCTGGTTAATTTGAGTTGCTCGCAGAATGAGCAAGTTTCAAAGAGAAATTGTCAGAAAATTGGGTTGTTTTCTGTCTGAAAATACTCCCACTGCTTTCATGAGAAGTTGCAGAAATTTCAAATTAGCCAAAAGCAAAGCAGCTTAATATTAGTTTTTAAATGAGTTAGTTTTCAAAGTGAGCAGTGACTACATGCATCTGTGGTATAGTCTTTGTTGTGTATAACTATAACTGCACTTTGTGTGCATCTATTTGTACAGGAGTGAGGATTAAACAAGTGTATTTTGTTTTGCAGATTGGTACCTGGGATCCTCCAAGTGGCCTGAACATGACAGAAAACCAGAAGGGGAAGACAACAAATGTCTCTGATTCCTTGTCCAATCGATCCCTGATCATCTCCACCATACTGGTATGATTTTTTTTTCAGTGCATCTTTTTGATTGTTTTCTGAACTGTTGCACTACTGTTCACAATTCTTTCACATTTTTCTCCACTGTTAGGCAGCTTTTACATTTTGTTTAGAAACCGAGGAAAGAAAAGAGGTTTACAAATTCACTTGCAGTGAACTGGGAAAACCCATGGTCAAGGTCAGGGTGGGTTTTGATAGGACATGCAGAAGGAAACAGCCAATGGGAGGCTTGGCATTTGACCTAGTTAGTAAACATAAACCTGCTTTGTGCAGCTCAGGATTTCACATTAATGAAGCCTGCAAAATTCAAACTTCTTGCTGCCATTTTGGGGCAACAATTTGAAAATTAAAGTGTGCATTTTAAATATCTGTTTATAGCCAAATCAAATTGTAATGGTGCTTTATGTGGGATAAATTATAGAATGCTAGAACAGCTCTCTGCCATAACAGACTCCCTCCAAAGATGTCATTATTTTTAAGCTTTTGCTCTTGAAAAATCCTTCATTGCATTGCCTGAGCTGCTCTTTCTTTTTAGAGCATTTTCTGGGGATGCCCAACTCAATTGAAGTAGAGTAGCCCAAAGCACCACAGTCTGAAATTGCCAGTTGACTTCACTACTGTGGAGGACTCCAGTGTGGTGGGAGCAGTCTCAGGGAGCAAAAACTGACTGATTGATTGTCCAATATGATTTCATGGTTTATTGCTTTACCTCCTATTGACCAGTTTATCAGGCATTTTGTGTCTCTCTTGCCAGTGGTGCCAAAAACCAAGCAACTCAGACAAAATTTTTAGAAGAACTGGTCCATTTAAACTCTTCTCATCTGGACCTCTGATTCATTTGGTTTAAATATAGTAGCTACCATGGAGGTCATGTCTTTGTTTAGTTTCTGGCTGAGCTTATTGATACAAATCATGCACTTCACACAGGCACATGCTGTGTGGCTATTTAGGCTGATTGATGATCATTACATTTAGTGTTTTCCAAAAAATCTAATAAAATTAATAACATTAAGTATTCTCCTCCAGCATTACACATCTGGCAGTGGAGACTTTCAAGTAACACCTGGTCTACTTACAAATATTTTAACAGAGCTTTTAATCATGTTCAGCTGTCATGGAGATGGATCTGTTTTAAAATATGAAATCAGGTGCTTTTATAGTTTTATTTATAGTGTCTTTCTGACTTCTTCAACACGATGGCTTAACAATCAAGCACCAAAGTTTATTCTTG
>NW_018128144.1:29593-34880 GCF_001952655.1 Monopterus albus | reverse complement strand
TAGAAAATAAAATGTAACAGGTAAATAAATAAATAAAAGGCACATTTTGGTAATTTCTTCATATTTTATAGAGTTTGGTGGTTTGGTTCAAAAATTGCCTAGGTCAAGCCAAGGTTATCTATATAGGCAAAACACACAGATTTGTCTCAGGGGGCAGTACAACATATCACATCTTCTACTTATCAAGGCTGGATTGACCCACTGTGGGGAACTGAGAACAAAAATTAGCTGTGGGCCTCTTTTGACTCCAGCATTTCACACATTAACTAAACAGTTCTGTCACAGTGTCAGAATGTCTCCAGGAAGTCACTGCACATCACAAGAAACATCTCCAGCTGTAACTCCCCACCTGTAATATAAGTGTAATTCCCCCAGAAACCAGGGATTGTACTTTTCACAGTCCTGTTTGTCTACAGGCTTAAAAAAAGGAGGCCCAGTGTGTTTATTAGTGAGTTGGTAAGTCTTTTCTTGAACTTTGGACAGCTTCCAGTCTTTATGCTGTGATTACTAATTAACTACCAGCTCTGTGCTTAATACTCAGATATGGGACTGATATTATCTTCTCTTGGTAAGAAAACAAATAAGCATATTGCTTTAAATGTGTAAGGCTCATATTACTTTACAGAGTTACCTCTATGTTACATGGTTTAGAACCATATACAAAAATTTTGCATGCCTCTAAACATAGTAGACTATGTTTCAAATAAGAACCATGACAGTAGAAGGAAATTCGTTGAAGCAAGCCAAATTAAAGCATTTATGATCCTGTTATTGAGAAGGCAAGCGTAAAAATAACAACATCAAGTAAATTGCAGGTTGTCATTATTATCGTGAGCCTTCTTTCCTTCCGCTCATGCTGTGAAGTGATTGGATTGCAGTTATTAGCAGAAGACTCTCTGCAGCTGTAATTGCCATATCAGGGCTGAGTCATGGGAAGATGGTGATGGCTGTGAAAAACAAGGACATGGGGGGAGGGTTGACAATAATTTGGTTTGTTACATTTGATTGATGCACACTTTCATCCAGCTTCTCATCATTTTCTTAGGGATTATGTACTATAAAACATGATGTAATTACTGTTGAGATTTTGGCCTATCAACAGTTTATCTGCTTTACAAATCACTCCAGTAATGTTGTAGTAGAAGCTAAGTACCTTCAGGCTTATGGCTGGAGCCATAGATAATATACTGTGCAATGTTTTAGAGAGAGCAAGGGGTAGGCCTGTTTCCACTTGTACAGAAACAAGCCATATTTTAATAGGCACTGTGTGAGAATAGTGTAGCATCCTACAAACTGGTGTAGAAAAGAGTAGTGTTGCCAAATATTAAATCATATATTTAATTGAAAATTTTTTATACTGTAAAAAAGACACCCAGTGCCTGAGGCATTTCGGGGACATGCCTCACCCTGTTATAGTAGTTGTTAAGAGTACAGTCATAGGGATGATACTTTCAAAAGTTATGCCATAAATAATGTTTATGTATCCGTTAACTTCATTCAAAGTGCAGTAAACTGAAAAAAAAACTTTGATCAAATCAGTATTTGGTGGGGCCACCCTTTGCCCTAAACGCCGACTAATCTATGATAAAGGGATGTGCAGGTGCTACTCAGGGTGCTCTCTTGTAATCCTACTCATGGCTCCTCCAGGCAGCCTCCTCATTCCTCAAACCTAATTATCATAATAGGGTGTGTCGGACTTTATCTGTCCTGCGTGTTCTTTTCTGAAGAATAATCGGAGTCAAATATCACCTTTCCAACATTTATTATCATAACTGAATAGACCATCGAATAAAGCAATTTACAGAGCTCTGGGTTCCATCTATCTGAAGCCCTACCAAACAACAACAAAACCGTTCAATCTGCCTTCAGAGCAGAGGAACGCTGTCCTCCTAAACTCAGTTAACTTTATACAATTCGAATGTGCAATTGTAGGTTGGTCTGGTCCTCTCATGCTGTTCCATTGGTCCATCTATCTGTCCGTCCTCCTCCTGCGTCCTTTCTGCTCCAATGGGAAAAGGCAGCTTCCTAAAGAGGGAGGAAATTCTACTCTGTCTAAATTCCTACATACACACTCACTTCTTTCTTTGTTTCTAACTAACTACACTATTTGAGACATGGCTTTCCGTTTGGCTAATTAAACTGTCTTGCCTGTGTGTGTCTGTATATGGTCCTGCCTTTGAAGTTGTCTCCTTTTCCTGGCTTTTAGATCTAATCTCTGTTTATTACTCTTGGTGTCCCAGTGACCCCAAATTTCCCTGATTTCTTCAGCCAGGTAGAGATAATAAAGTATCTGTGGACCCTCCTTGTCAAAGCTGTAAACCTAATAAAACTCAGTGTTGTAGTGAACAAGTCCCTTTGATGTTAAACAGTGCCCCAGTTGGCTAACACAGTAAATACTAACCAGGAATTCAGTGAACACATAGAATGATATACTCAACTATGTAAACATAACTGTGACATATACGTAGGTAAACTTATGTGTGCTATAAACTGAATCTTAACTATTCATTTTCTTAATATGATAGAATAATCATACGCAAACAAAGTAAACACACAGGTTAACTAATCAACAAACATAGTGTCAATCTTCTACTAATTAAGTTCTTAATTCAATCAAATGTTAGAATCAATCCTAGAGTATAACTTTGTTAATCATTTTACCCAACAGGTGATAATATTTGAAATGACTGCTTTGCACATACAATAGGATTTGTTGACAATGGGTTAATCCCAATTCTGTTATTTTATTGGTCCTCACTCCTCAATGCTCACTCGACCCAGCAGCCACCAGTCCACCATCTTAAAGGATTTCCCCAAGATCCTATTCCTGGGATTTACCCACAGCCTTTTATACAGATTTTACACAGTTACTACCAGCTTCTCTCATCCTGTAAGCTCTGATATACAGTACATTCAGAATGCCTTGTGCCATGGTCTGCACTGAAGTACTGACACAGCCCACCATAGGCTTAAGAAAAATGTAAAACAAGGCAGTTGAATCCAAAAATGCTTGAAACAAATTATGTAGATATAAAATCTCACCCTATTTCAGTGTAAGAAAACTTCAAGATATTAGATCTAAGTTAAAGGTGAACTCACACAGAGATTTCTTGCAGAGTAGAATGGGGAGCATGGGTGTGTCTACAGCAGTAGGTATTTAATATATATTGCTGACTGTTAATTGAAACTGAATTAATTATGCAACTTTTATTTACTTCCACTGTGCAATCTGTCAATCACCTAATCAGAATTTCTTAAATGATGAAAATCTTTGTCCCTTCTCTTCAGCACATCAAGATTCAAATCATCTAAAATTAGAAACTAGAAAGCCAAAAAAGAATGGTCAGTGTTCTTGGGCAAGATTTGAGGAAATTCAAAACAAGCTAATGCCAGAGCTCCCAAACCTTCCACAATATGTCACATTCAGAAATGAGACAGGTGTGGCAAACGAATGAACATGTAGATCAACTACATTAATTACTAGATCATACTGACATCGGTGTGTGAATGTGTGTGTGAATAGGTGAATGGTGTATGATCTCCTGTAAAGTGCTTTGGCCAGTGTAACACACTGTGAGAAAGCGCTATATAAATACAGTCCATTTACCATTTACCATTTACTGCAAAGGATCATTAAGATAAATGCTGGAGCTATCAGACATACTGTATGTTGTTAGGGTAACATGTCCTGGTGATTATCAGCGGTGTCATGCATCTAATTTTTTTAATATATCTCCAGGAGCCAATGCTGCCATCAGCTGATCATTTGTGAGACATTAGCCAGATTGTAGTATAGCTATCCATCCATCATCTATACCGCTGATCCCGAATCCAACATGCATGCAGGCAGCAGGTAGATGAAAAGCCCTGAACCATAACAGGCCTATACATTACATCACTTTGGGCTAGCCCCATACTACGCAGGGACGCCAAACCGTGACGTCTCCGGTGCCAGCTTTGCAGCTGGCCATAGCAGTAGTCAAAGCATGAAGAAAATCAATGTGTGATTGTCCGTTGATTGTGTGGTGTGTATCTAAGACATTCTGACATGACATTAAGCATAAGAAAATATTATGATTAAACACGTCATAATAATAATAATAAACATTCTGTCTCCTAACAGTAATCAACTTTCTATCTAGTTATCCTGGAACATGAACAACCTGGAGTACCCTATGGGAATGACTAAGCATTTAACAGCCTGAGCTAGACATCCTGTCTACACTAAACATTTTTAATACATGAAGTGTCTAACCAATGTCTATCTGACTAAAAATACCTAACAATGAAACAAACTTATTATGTGAAGCTAGCTCTGGTTGTGCACCGGTTCATGTCCACACCAAACCATGAATCATCTGCTTTAGCTGCTGTTTACCATCAAACCATTCCCTATCAATAACCATTACATTATAATTAAATTACACATTAAATATTAACACCTGGATTATTTACTGCCCAGTGCTGTATTTAATAGGAACAAATGTTAGTGAAAAGGCTTCTTCTCGGGGGTAATGGCAGGTTAGCTGCCAACAGTGCTGACTATTTAAGGTAAGAAAAGGAACTTCACATTGTAGCGGCACATTGTAGCGGCACATTGTAGCGGCACTTTGTACTGACGCTGTTAAGGTCCTGACTCTTCATTAAAACTCTTTTTATGCTCATTTCCTGTTGTGTAGGACATCTTTCAGTGCAGTAGTTTTAATTTCAGAATTGGAATCAGCTTTATTGGCCAGGTGTGTTGGACACACGAGGAATTTGACTCAGGTACATCGGTTCTCAATGTGCAAACAGTAAACCAGCATATGGCTGTGTAATATAAAAAAATAGCAGTATTAAAATCAACAACCAGTGCAAACAATGCAGAAAAGCAGTATAAACAGACAGTAAACAATGCAGACAACAAAGGAATGTTCAGTGAAATGAGATAAATAGGGATAAAAACATAGTACTTAAAACTAGAGACCTGTACGAGTCTCTATAATCTGTACAATGTATACAGGTGCTGGTCATAAAATTAGAATATCATCAAAAAGTTGATTTATTTCACTAATTCCATTCAAAAAGTGAAACTTGTATATCATATTCATTCATTACACACAGACTGATATATTTCAAATGTTTATTTCTTTTAATTGTGATGATTATAACTGACAACTAATGAAAACCCCAAATTTGGTATCTCAGAAAATTAGAATATTGTGAAAAGGTTCAGTATTGAAGACACCTGGTGCCACACTCTAATCAGCTATTTGACTCAAAACACCTGCAAAGGCCTTTAAATGGT
>NW_018128144.1:27285-28949 GCF_001952655.1 Monopterus albus | reverse complement strand
GTCTGTGCGTAGTGGTTCTTGAAGCACTGACTCCAGCTGCAGTCCACTCTTTGTGAATCTCCCCCACATTTTTGAATCGGTTTTGTTTCACAATCCTCTCCAGGGTGCGGTTATCCCTTTTGCTTGTACACTTTTTTCTACCACATCTTTTCCTTCCCTTCGCCTCTCTATTAATGTGCTTGGACACAGAGCTCTGTGAACAGCCAGCCTCTTCTGCAATGACCTTTTGTGTCTTGCCCTCCTTGTGCAAGGTGTCAATGGTGGTCTTTTGGACAACTGTCAGGTCAGCAGTCTTCCCCATGATTGTGTAGCCTACAGAACTAGACTGAGACACCATTTAAAGGCCTTTGCAGGTGTTTTGAGTCAAATAGCTGATTAGAGTGTGGCACCAGGTGTCTTCAATATTGAACCTTTTCACAATATTCTAATTTTCTGAGATACCGAATTTGGGGTTTTCATTGGTTGTCAGTTATAATCATCAAAATTAAAAGAAATAAACATTTGAAATATATCAGTCTGTGTGTAATGAATGGATATAATATACAAGTTTCACTTTTTGAATGGAATTAATGAAATAAATCAACTTTTTGATGATATTCTAATTTTATGACCAGCACCTGTATATACACAGGTATTGCACTGAGGGCTATTGTCCAGTCATACTGTCGTGGGTTAAGTGTTCCTCAGAGTGACAGCCTAGGGGAAGAAACTGTCCTTGTGCCTGGTTGTCTTGGGTGCACAATGACTTGTAGCGCCGTCCAGAGGGGAGGAGTTCAAACATATTGTGTCCAGGGTGTGAGGGGTCCGCAGTGATCCTCTCCGCCCTCCTTTTGACCTGTGAGGCGTACAGGTCCTCCATGGAGGGCAGGCTCACACCAATGACCTTTTCTACAGTCCTCACTGTCCGCTGAAGTCTGTACTTGTCCTGTTTGGTTGCTGAGCCAAACCAGACAGTGATGGTCAATTTTGTTTAACAAAAACAATAACTTAGTTGCTAATTACAGCTAAGAACAACAAGCTAACACTAATGTTAATCACTTGTAGTTCAGCTACCAAAGGCTCTTTAAATATGGAAATGCTGAAGCTCTTAGTAATTTACTGTTTCAGATGTGAGCTGAGAGTGGTTGTTCATACCGCACACTGTTGTGGGTCTGCCCAACTTCTTACAGCCTGTGCTCTCCAGCTGGAAGGAACCAAACAGCCTGAACACAGAGGAGTGTCTGTGTTTACCAGTCTAATTGAGATCAGAGTATAACCGTTCAATAAAGGGCCTCTTTATTAGTAAGACTAATTAAAACACTTACTGTGAAAACAGAATTTAACAATTAGCCATCGAGTCAACATGAATGGGCACAGCACCTGTGGCTGTATATACTTTTTGTGGGCCCCCTTGGACTCTTCCTCACTAGAACATCTTGTACTAAGAGTGTAACGACTTGTACATTGGTGAAACTAAGCAGCCGCTTCACAAACGCATGGCCCAACACAGGAGGGCCAACTCCAGTGGACCAGAGTCAGCAGTTCACCTCCACCTGAAGGACAAAGGACATTCTTTTGAGGACAGTGAAGTCCAGATCCTCTCCAGAGAACATCGCTGCTTTGAGAGAGGAGTTAAGGAAGCTATTTTTGTAAAAATAGAACACCCCTCTGTTGCAATCGGTTCT
>NW_018128144.1:23322-26616 GCF_001952655.1 Monopterus albus | reverse complement strand
GTCAAAACATGAAGAAAGTCAAGGTGTGTGGCTGTTGATTAGTGGTGTGTATCTAGAACATTTTGACATGACATTACACATAAGAAAATATTATGATTACCATTACAGTTAATAATAACAATCACCTCCTGCCTGCAGCCTTTGTCTTATTTAATTAACCTTGGCCCAAATGCAGCCTGCAGAGCTCATGACAATGACTAAACATTTAACAGCCTGAGCTAGACATCCTGGCTACACTAACCTTAAGTATAATGTTCCAGAACTCTTTCCACCTCTGGTTGTTATAACAAGGGATGTGTCCTGTCAATACTAAATCATCCAGATAAATAGTGATTGTCCTATATCAAAATGCATATATGACTGAATATGTTGTTCTAACCTGAATCTCTGGATCTTTGTCATACCAAGAAAATGTTTCTTATTAGAATGTTTTTAATTGTTGCTGCAATATGAACACTCACGATAGGCCAAGTTTATGATATATGATTTGAACCAGTTTCATTTCTAAAGGTAAATTAGCGCAGACAGAGATGTATTTCACATAGATACTGTATGTTCTGTTGTTATGTTTAAGCCAATGGCCTGTCTTCCATCATGCCAGTGCACCTGGATGAGTCACTTTGTTCTCCTCTATGGCCACACTGAATCAATTAAACTAAAATAAATGTTTAAAAATGACTCAAATGTGACAGTATAATTTGTTTTTGCTGAGGCACAAAATCCATTGTTTTTAATTTGTTGGAGAAGAATGGGCTCACATTTGTGCTTAAGGAGAGTCTGCAGTGAGGCATGGATGTGGTATAGCTTTAATTAGGTTTGCTTTACACAGATACTTGTCTTCTCCCTCACTAGCTTTTTAATTAAAGATGTAGTGGCCCCTGTCTGCTGCCAGCCTCGCTGCAGGAGACAAGAGGGAGTGTGTGCATTTGTGTCTGCATGTATCTGTGTATTCAAAGTAGTGGGGCTGGGGTAACACCTAGAAGACCGTACACATGCTTGATCTCTGCCGGGGACCTGATACTCAGTCATACTAATCCATCTGGAATCCTGAAGGGATAAATATCCTTACAACTACACAATTATTACAGCTATAATTCATATCAAAATATAATTAGATACATTGTGTATTGTGTGTACAGTTGGCTGAACAATTTTAATGTGTTTCACAAAATTTTGCCCCATTCAAATGAATGGGGAAATTCTACTTCAGCATACTTTCAGGTATTTCAGGAAAAATTCTCAATAGAAACCTGAATGTCCTTGAAGAGCTGAACATTTTGATAGCTGAACGTATGCTGAAGTAGAATTTCCCCATTCATTTGAATGGGGCAAGATTTGTTGAAAAATGCTAAATATATGAAAAACAAGAGTTGTCGAATAGATAACAGTTGAAATGGTGGGTTTCTAACACAGGTACAGTAGACTGATGTGAAGCAGAGATTGACCTGCTCACGCAAATGGCCAATAGGATTGCGAAGCGTGAAATGCCACAGGGTGGACTCAGCCAGAGAAGCTAAATGGAACCAGTGTTGCAGTCGGTTCTTTTTACCATGCTAACTATGAGAGACGAGGCAGTCCAAGTAGCTTCAAAACAGTGCTGATTTATTCAATTAACACAGGTAAAAATTAACATTACACACTCAGGTATCTTGCACCTCCAACATGCACGCAGGCAGCTGAAAGATGAAAGACCCTGAACCACAACAGGCCTATACATTATATCACTTTGGTTGGGCTAGCCCCATTCTATAAAGGAACGCCAAACCATGACGTATCCCGGTGCCAGCTTTGCAGCTGACCATGGCAGTAGTCAAAGCATGAAGAAAAATCAATGTGTGATTGTCTGTTGATTATGTGGTGTGTAGCTAAAACATTCTAACACAACCTCTAGTGACATGTCATGACATTAAACATAAGAAAATATTATGGCTATGGCTACAGTTATACACGTCATAATAATAATATTAAACATCTCCTGTCTTCTAACAGTCATCAACTTTCTATCTAGTTATCCTTGACCATAAGCAACCTGCAGTAACTCATGAAAATGACTAAGCATTTAACAGCCTGAGCTAGACATCCTGTCTACTCTAAACATTTCTAATACATCAAGTATCTAACCAATATCTATCTGACTAAAAATACCTAACAGTGTTTTTAGCTGAGGGTATGCTGAAGTTAAGATGTGAAAATATTTCCCATTCATTTGAATGGGGCAAAATTTGTTGAAAAATGCTACAAACAAGAAAAAGGCAAGCACACATGTCCTTAAAAAAGCTGAACATTTTGATACCTGAATAACTTTTGTAGCTGAAAGTATGCTGAAAGAATTAAGTGCCGAAAAACGTACAGAAGAAATCAGAATAATAACTAGAGAAAATGCATATGGACGCTGAGTGCTGAAGGATCGCCCTGAAAACACTGAACATTTTGACACCTGAAAGGCATATCTACCTGAAAGTATGCAGAAGTAAAATTATCCAATGCATTTGAATGGGGCAAGATTTTCAAAATAAAGCTAAATATTTCAAAAGTATGAAGTTTAGAAAAATTCTGAAGAGAAGCATGAATGTCCTTGAAGAGCTGAACATTTTCATACCTGACAGTATGCTGATGTAGAATTTTCCCATTCATTTGAATGGGGCAAAACTTTCAAAATAAAGCTAAATATTTCAAAGGTATGCAGTTTAGAAAAATTCTGCATAGATGCATGAATGTCCTTGAGGAGCTCAACATTTTGATAGCTGAATGTATGCTGAAGTAGAATTTGTCTCATTCACTTGTGTGGGGCAAGATTTTCAAAATAAAGCTAAATATTTCAAAAGTATGAAGTTTAGAAATATTCTGCATAGAAGCAGGACCTTCTGAATAGAAGCATGAATGTCCTTGAGGAGCTGAACATTTTGATAACTGAAAGTATGCTGAAGTAGAATTTTCCCATTCATTTCAATGGGGCATGATTTTCAAAATAAAGCTAAATATTTCAAAGGTATGAGATTTAGAAAAATTGAGTAGTAGCATCAATGTCCTTGAAGAGCTGAACATTTTGATACCTGAAATAGCTGAAAGTATGCTAAAGTTGAATTTCCCCATTCATTTGAATGGGGCAAAATTGTCAGAATAAATGCTGAATATTTTGAAAAAGTATGAATGTTGTATGAAATGAGACATAAAATGTAAATGATAATTACCAATGATAAAAACCATTAAAAAAATTGAATGGGGCAAAATCTGCTGAAAAAAGCTAAATATGTTAAAATGTATAAATGTTACAAACAATAAAAATACAAGCAG
>NW_018128144.1:3827-7766 GCF_001952655.1 Monopterus albus | reverse complement strand
CGCTGAGAAAACAACTCTGGTAATTGGAGACTCCATAGTCAGAAACGTGAAGCTAGAGACACCGGCGGCCATAGTCAAATGTTTTCCTGGGGCCAGAGCGGGCGACATTGAATCCTATCTGAAGCTGCTGACTAAGGATAAGCATAAATACAGTAAGGTTGTTATTCACGTCGGCGCTAATGACTCCCGAATTCGCCAGTCGGAGGTCATTAAAATTAATGTTGAGTCCCTGTGTAACTTCGCAAAAACAATATCGGACTTCGTAGTTTTCTCTGGACCCCTGCCCAATGTGACCAGTGATGACATGTTTAGCCGCATGTCATCATTCAACCGCTGGTTGTCTAGGTGGTGCCCAGAAAATAACGCGGGCTTCATAGTCCAGGTCGCAGTCTTACACGCCTCTCTGCTGTCTCTTTACAGCTGCTACCCACCCAACACTTCCAGTACCCCATAGAGACTGTCTGCCCCCACCCACCTAAATTATATAAATCAAGAATCAACTCAAGAGGAGTTATTCATAAGAACCCAATTAAAATTAAGACAACTCCTCTTAGAGTAGAAAGTAATAGGACAATCAAATGTGGACTATTAAATATCAGATCTCTCTCATCTGAATCTCTGTTGGTGAATAATTCGATAAGTGAACATCACATTGACTTACTGTGTCTTACTGAAACGTGGTTACAGCAGGAAGAATATGTCAGTCTAAATGAATCCACTCCACCTGGTCACAGTAACTGTCACATCCCTCGAAACACATGCTGAGGTGGAGGTGTGGCAGCGATCTTTGACCCAAGCCTATTAATCAACCCTAGACCTAAACATAAACATAGTTATAACTCATTTGAAAGTCTCACTCTGAGTCTCTCACACCCAAACTGGAAAAACTCAAAAGCCAGTTCTATTTGTTATTGTATACCGTCCATCTGCTCCTTATTCAGAGTTTTTAAGTGAATTCTCAGACTTTCTGTCTGATTTGGTGCTTAGTACAGATAAAATAATCATAGTAGCCGACTTTAATATTCACGTAGATGCCGACAATGACAGTCTCAACCATGCATTCTGTTCATTATTAGACTCAGCTGGCTTTTCTCAAACTGTAAATTGTAGGACCTAAGCGTCCTGCATGTTCATTTCTGAGGAAGAGTCGAAGTCAGAAGAACCTTTAAAATATTTATTACAACCTTGATGAAGAAAAGCAATTACAGAGCTCTGGGTTATTTCTCTATCTGAGGCCCAAACTGTTCAAATAATTGTTTAATCTGTTTGACCTTTGTATCATTTTATCAAGAATTTCTTTCTACAACATTCATGCTTCTATTCAGAATGTTTCTAAACTTCATACTTTTGAAATATGTAGCTTTATTTTGAAAGTTTTGCCCCATTCAAATGAATGGGAAAATTCTACTTTCAGCTATCAAAATGTTCAGCTCTTCAAGGACATTCATGGTTCTCTTCAGAATTTTTCTAAACTTCATACTTTTGAAATATTTAGCTTTATTCTGAAAATTTTGCTCCATTGAAAGGAATGGGAAAATTCTACTTGAGCATAATTTCAGCTATCAAAATGTTAAGCTTTTCAGGGACATTCATGCTACTATTCAGATTTTTTTTAAAACTTTCTACTTTTTAAATATTTAGCTTTATTTTGAAAATCTTGCCCCATGCAAATGAATGGGAAAATTCTACTTCAACATAATTTCAGCTATCAAAATGTTCAACTCTTCAAGGACATTCATGCTTCTCTTCAGAAGTTTTCTAAACTTCATACTTTTGAAATATTTAGCTTTATTCTGAACAACTTGCTCCATTGAAATGAATGGGAAAATTCTACTTTCAGCATAATTTCATCTATCTAAATGTTAAGCTCTTCAGGGGCATTCATGCTTCTATTCAGAATTTTTTAAACTCCCTACTTTTTAAATATTTAGCTTTATTTTGAAAATCTAGCTCCATTCAAATGAATGGGGAAATTCTACTTCAGCATACTTTCAGCTATTTCAGCTATCAAAATGTTCAGCTCTTCAAAGACATTCATGCTTCTCTTCAGAATTTTTCTAAACATCATGCTTTTCAAATATTTAGCCTTATTTTGAAAATCTTGCCCCATTCAAATGAATGGGAGAAACTTTACTTCAACATAGTTTCAGCTAGCACAACCATTCAGGTGTCCAAATGTTCAGCATGTTCGAGGTGATCTTTCAGCACTCAGCATCCATATGCATTTTTTTCAGAAAATGCATTTCTTTAGTTCTATATACTGTATGGTTGTAAGAATAAATGTGTGCATTATCAATATGGATCCATTGTTTTTCTAATGTATTCCTAACTAAAATGCTTGAGTGGAACTGATGATAACATTATAAATTTAGTACATTAAATTATCCCTCCAACTTTGGAAGAAGATTCCTTTCAAGTTTATGATTTTTACCACCATATAAAGCCTGTAATATTGCAATATGCTTTTTTCAAAAATCTTTTAGATGAAGTAATCAACTACAGTAGAAAACAGATGTAAGCACTTTGAAAGCCATGTCATTTTTAATGAATTGATTCTTTGTGTAAGGTTTATGGGAAATTCATTAATTTACTAAAAATAGATCAGCTAAAATAACAAAATAAAATTAGCTTTATTTAGGCTCTGTTATCCTGTGATAGGGTGCAGTGCTAAACTCATGTCGAAACTCCAGGTGCAAGGTGAATATGGCTGTGTTCAACAGTGTTTTGCAATTTTGCTGACCATAGATATAAAAGCAAACATTTGTTGCAATCGGAAAAAAAACAGTCTGCAACTTGTCTTTACTTTTGTAGTTTAATGGTAATTGATTTAGTCCCATGACGCTTTTAAATGAAATAGTCTGTTACATGATCATTGCACCAGTAGCGACCAATGTTCTAGAATTTTGACATCGCTGTTGTGATTGTTCTCTTCCTGTAATTTGTTCAGTTTGTTGCCACTTCTACCGACAGAAATCATCAGTAGTCATCCGGTCATGTTAAAAAGCTTCTTCACTCGGATCTTTTCCAGTGGTCAGGGAGCTAAAAACATTCTAACACATGTGACATTCTAGTGACATGTCATGACATTAAACATAAGAAAATATGGCTATGGCTACAGTTATACACATCATAATAATAATATTAAACATCCTGTCTTCTAACAGTCATCAACTGTCTATCTAGTTATCCTTGACCATAAGCATCCTGCAGCAACTCATGAGAATGACTAAGCATTTAACAGCCTGAGCTAGACATCCTGTCTACTCTAAACATTTCTAATACATCAAGTATCTAACCAATATCTATCTGACTAAAAATACCTAACAGTACTGAACACACAGTGGCCTCACTGAGTCTGAGCAAGTAATGCAGTGAATGTTGGTGCTAACTAATATCATTATCAAAACTGAGAGACAATTAAAAACTAAAGCTCTGGGTCACTTTAACTGTGATTCACTCACAGTTTCAGTAGGCTTTCTGCATACCTGTTTAGACGATTTGATCTAATGGGGATGGGTAGTCTACTGTCAGCACTTCTGTTTGTTGATTTCTTATCTTTATCATTAGTTTTATAATTGCTGTATGGTATGGGATTTGTGCCCTTAAGTGTGCGTTGGCCACTTATAAATTGCTACTTTTGTTGGTAACAGTATAGCATCTAAAAATTTAAACAGTTCTCTGTGGTTGATTGTTTTCTTGTAGAGGCTCTCAGTGCCTTGAATTTTCCATTATTGTGCAAAAGCGGCATAGTGAGTATCGATGTAAATATAGCTGCTATTCTCCCTTTAGCTAATTTATGTCAATGCCACAAACTCAGCAAGTTGGGCAGAGTAGTCTTAGTGGGGGTTTGCTATCAGCAAACCTGGTTGCTTTTTCTTTTTTTCTTTTCCTAGAGCCGTCTATTTATAGGTTAGGTTGTGTAAAAAAAAAACAAGGGAA
>NW_018128144.1:1289-3409 GCF_001952655.1 Monopterus albus | reverse complement strand
TGGTTCACAAAAAAAAAAAAAAAAAAAAAACTGGCTATCTCTAGTTTTTAACCCAACACGCAGAGAAGAGACAGTGCTTCATCCGTGAATTAGCGAAGTTAAGCTAAATGAAGTAATGTAGCACCCTACATCCTGTTTCGTCAAAATAACATCCCGCTTTTCAAAATAAAACTCAAAATACCTGTAAGCGTAAAACAAAGATAAACATTGCTCAGAAAAGAATAAAATTAAATCGTTACCCCCTTTTTGGCTGGTTACAATAGGTTTTTCTTTCTTTCTTTCTTTCTTTTTTCTAAAGTTGTCCCCAAAATTGTCAAATGTTTTCCCCATAATGTTAACACAAACAAATAAAATAAAATGTAGTTTACGCATCATATCATTAAAACACGTCATCATTATATCATTTTACTTGCGCAGCTCCTATGTATATGCGTATATTTGTGGCCCTCTGACCTGTCTGCTCCTGACCAGTCCAGTCCTGTTTTCCACCATTCCATGTCTCCTTCCGTGTGGTCGCCCTGACGCTGTTCCTTCTGGAATTGAAACAGCAAAAACTTCTCCCCTAGGGGCTATTAACACAACTGTAGTAAACCCATTTTAGCATGTTTCTTAAAATGGCATTTTGCATGTTTGGCGAATTCTAAAGTATCATGAAGCTCGTGATGATTTGCTTAATGTCTTTGTATAAATAAAAATTTTATCAGAGACAGTGTATTGGCCACAGTCGTTCCGTGGAACTGGTTTTCTTTTCAGGGCTAAATATTCATGTGGTTTGGTACAAAATACAGCGGCTTAACAACGTTGTTGCAATGATTTAAGGCAGGCTTTCCTTGCCTTACCAGGTGAAGTGGAGGGTCCTGGACTGGTTTGGCTGGAGCTTCTGGTCTGGGTCTCTAAAAATCTGTTTTCCTATTTGTTGGACTGATTTAGCACAGTTGGCCTGCGTTAGTCGACTTTTAAACCCATATTTCTTTTCCTGTTCTGTTAAGTATGTGATATTCTTTTCGTTTTTGTAGTTCACATATTTTGCGTCCGCAGTTAACTCTGTTGGAGTTCTCTTGCACCAACCATTTCCCATTATTTTCACCATGTGGTATTCACTTTCGGCTTTCTGAAAGACTGAGTTTCTTTTAATTAACTATATTTTGTTTCACACATACGCACACAACGTTTTCAGTCATGCATACCTCTGTCCCTAACTTTCTTCAGACATACATCACACTCACAGTGGCCACCAAGCAACAAGCATTTAAACACCCATAGAAGTCCGGACTTTATCTGTGTACATAAAGCGCGTTGAAGTGAGAACTCTTCCCCGAAGGAAAAACCAGGATAACTCCCATTCATCCACACAACCCCACAGTCAAACTAATTCATTTTAATGCTCTTCAATCAGCTGAATAAACCAAGCCATAAACAGTACAGACTTTGCTCTACAGCTTTAACTTAGATTGTTTCTTCAGACCAATCTAGACACATTTATAGCGGAGATTTAGCTTATTCAATCTTTGTCCATTAACTACTGGTTTTTAGCGCTTCATCTGCCGTATTTATCCAACAAAACGAACATGGGGCAGCAAACAGGTAAACATCAAGACAAACATGGAACACATAATCAGACATATAAAGGCAATTCCACAGTATCCTGCAAACATTTTGTTAGGTAATTTTTTAGTCAGATAGATATTGGTTAGATATTTGTTGTATTAGAAATGTTTAGTGGAGACAGGATGTCTAGCTCAGGCTGTTAAATGCTTAGTCATTCTCATGAGTTTTTTGCAGGGTGCATATGGCCAAGGACAACTAGATAGAAAAAGTTTGCAGGCAGGAGGATTATTGTTATTATTATGATATGTGTAACCGTAATGGTAATCATAATATTTTCTTATGTGTAATGTCATGACATGTCACTAGAGGTCATGTCAGAATGTTCTTAGATACACACCACGTAATCGACATTCACACACATTGATTTTCTTCATGTTTTGACTATTGTTATGGTCAGCTCCAAAGCTGGCATATCAGGTGACACCACGGTTTGACGTCCCTGTGTAGTATGGGGCTAGCCCAACCGAAGTGATAAAAATGTATAGGCATTATGGTTCAGGGTCTTTCATACT
>NW_018128144.1:0-314 GCF_001952655.1 Monopterus albus | reverse complement strand
GGTTCAGGGTCTTTCATTCTTCATATGCCTGCACGCAGTATTGGAGGTGGAAGTTACCTTGACGTGTAATGTTAATTCTACCTGTGATTCTTTGAATAAACCAGCACGGTTATTTTTTATATATTCAAGTGGTCCGCTTCATCTCTCTGAGTTCCTGGTTAAAAGAGCCGGAAAAAGCTTACAACAAAAATAGCTTTTAATTTGAAACAAATTATTTACAGTTAGTCATAGTGTTAGTTTTACATTATAATAACAGCAGCGCTTTCCTCCGTCTGTGGAATAAAGCGAGTTAGTTGGTCTCCCACACGAATTCT
>NW_018128143.1:856623-860722 GCF_001952655.1 Monopterus albus | reverse complement strand
TATAACACGTCATCATTATATCATTTTCCTCACACAGCTCCTAAATGTCTGTTTGTGGACCTCTGACCTGCCTGCTCCTGACCAGACCAGTCCGGTCCCGTTTTCCACCATTTCATGTCTCCTTCCGTGTGGTTGCCATGACGCTGTTCCTTCTGGAATTAAAACTGCAGAAACTTCTCCCATAGGGAGCTATTAACACAACTATAGCAAACTCCTTTTAGCTTGTTTCTTAAAATGGCATTTTGCAAGTTTAGCGATATCTAAAGTATCATGAAGTGCGTGATAATTTGCTTAATGTTTTTATAAGGAAACTGTAGGTTTGGATCTGACAACCACTCAAATCACATTTAATTCAGAGACAGTGTTGACTACAGCTGTACCGTGGAGCTGGTTTTCTTTTCAGGGCTAAATGTTCGTGCAGTTTGTACAATATACAGCGGCACAACAACGTTGTTGCAATGATTTAAGACAGGCTTCCCTTGCCTTGCCAGGTGAAACGAAAGGTCCTGGACTGATTTGGCTGGAGCTTCTGGTCTGGGTCTCTGTAAAAATCTGTTTTCCTATTTGTTGGACTGATTTAGTGCAGTCGGCCTGCGTTAGTCGACCTTTAAACCCATATTTCTTTTCTCGTTCTGTTAAGTATTTGATATTCTTTTAATTGCTACTTCTTATATTAACCACTGTCTCTGGCTAAGGGCTTATGTGTGGGTGTGTGTGCGTATGTGTACGTGTATCCCAAAAATTCCTTCTCACTCAGCAAAAACAAGAAAAGGGAAGTCAAAATAACATTGCCAAAGGGGAAACCGTAGTTAGAACTCAGGCAGTACTATAAAAATTTCTTTTAGTTCAAATATATTATTGCTATAACGACACAATCAACCTAAACCGCATGTCTTAGAACTGTGGGAGGAAGCCGGAGTGCCCGGGGGGAACCCACGCAAGCACGGGGGGAGAGAGCGCATGCAAACTCCACAGAATGTGAGGTGACAGCGCTTCCACTACGACACCATGCTGCCCTATCTTTCTTTTTATTTTTATTTTTAATTATTATTTGTCTAATTAATTTCTCCCTTTTTCCTTTCTCTTTTTTTTTGCAACAAAATATAGGTTTTACAGTAGTCGACAGTTACTATTATAACTCACGTGGATTTTGTTTCACACATATGCACACACAAAGTCAGCCATGCATACCTCTGTCCCTAACTTTCATCAGACACACATCACTCAGGCAGGGACGCACCCTCAGCCCTACACTTTAAACTTTATAAAACTTTTGATAGCAGAGAACGCCATCTCTCTATCACTCAGGCAGAGACGCACCCTCAGCCCTACAATTAAACTTTATAAAAAAACTTTTGATAACGGAGAACGCCGTCTCCCTATCACTCAGGCAGGGAACGCCGCCCTCAGCCCTACACTTTAAAGACTGAAGAAATAAACAATAGAATTCAAATATCCTCAAGTACAAAAGTACCACCATGTTGATGTACTTACAGTGGCAGAACAGAAATAAAGTAGTAATATTGTTCTTTCTAGACTGACTAAGAATTAATCAGAGGATTTACTCCCCTCAAGTGGTCAAACAAAGTCACCACATCACATTGGTACTGTCCCCTAGGACTCAGACTGATTATGATCAGTAATCAGTATCGATTAATCATGGTGACAGATGAGGACTGGTGTGGTAGTGGGAACAGGCAGGACCCAATAAAGATGTCTGGAGACCGGGAGTAGCTTCGAAGAATTCTTTATTTCATGCAGCATGGAGAGAAGTCGTACACAGCTTTGAAATTGCGCAGAGTTCTCTGTGTGACTGGTAAAGGGGCAGTTCCTTTATACCAAAGTGATACAATACACATCTATAAAACTCATACCGTTGTCTCACATCTAACAACTTGCATACCGTCTCCAGCTGCCTTTGATGTCTGCATCTCCCCGCAACCAGACAGCCAATTCACATTTTAACAAAGACAAGTTGGCTTGTTTTGCACTCACACACAGACCCACTTAACATATTACAAGTTCTGCTTTATCTTGGGATGTCCTGCAGAGACCGGGGGCTCACATCCTGAGATGACCACCTGGCCAGTTTAACATACAAATTAACATCACACACATACACACAGACACCCGGTGTAGATCACATTCCAGCAGGGAAGTGTGAGCTCTGGCTCACCAAATGACCAGACATCCACACTGGTAATAATAGTCTGAATAATATTCCAAGTCCATCTCAGTGTTAGTGCATGTATTAATATAAGCAGAGCGCTGCAGTTCCTCATTGTGACCACTGATTACTCACATCTGCAATATTTTTGCTGCCTGTCACTTTTTTTTCTTTATTGAACAAACATTTCTGTACGACCAGTATGGCAAAATCAATATTCCATATTGTAGCAGGGAACAGGTGTATAAACAAAAAACAGAACAAGGGAGGAAGGAAGAAAAAAATGTAATAAGCAGTCATGTTGTCGAAAGCTAGGGCTTTGGTTTGAAATTATACTCTTCAATTAGAGTAAAACGTTTAGTAGCATTTTTGGTTTTCATAAGATTGAGGGTCGTTACAAAAACAAGAAACTCATTGTGAAATACTCAGAAACAAGGTTCTATTCTCATGTACTTTGATCTATGTATGTAGAATTTCCCAATAATGTTGATCAGAAAGTCAGTGTTGGCATTGTCCATGAGGAGACCAAATATAATGTCTTTCTGGGTGAAGTAATTTAGGAGGTGAATCTGTGATTGGAGCCTGTCACTTCATTTCACATCAGCAACAATGTTTCTGATCACATGACTGATAGTGACCTGGTGAGTGTTTCCTCAGGTGGTCACAGCGAGGAACTGCAGCACTCTCCATACATCATGTTCAACAACGTCTTCCCAGTGTGGACTCTTGGCCGCTTCTCGACACTTTACCCCAGCAGTCCACTAGCTGGGAAGCTCAAGCTGAATGAAGACTCTTAAATTACATACTAGGCATGAAGAAAGACGAATGGTTTAGCGGAGGCCCTGGACTGATCCGCTGTGGCCAGTGGCAGTTCTACATTGAATTACAATTCTGCACAAAACAGTATAAGTTATCAGAACTTAAATAAATATACTCTGTATACAAAAAAAGTGTCAAACATATGTACAATCAGAATATAACAAGAGCAAAGAACAACATAAATTATTAAGAATAATATACAAATAAAATATAGAATAAATATTCTAAATAGCATAAATCCTTCATCACACAAATCACACTAAAGAAAATCTTATTATTACACTGCACTAAAAACAGAAAACAAACTAAAACTCAAATCTGACCTTTCTGGCCTTCCTTGATGCAAAATCATCAATAATGTCATTATACGAAATCTGCTCCCCTACTGAGTGATTGATACTACTGATAGCAAGGCCAGTGAGCCGTTCCTGAGACATGGTTGACCTCAGGTATGACTTGATCAACTTCAGTTTTGAAAAGCTCCTCTCTGCTTGAGCCACAGTGACTGGCAGAGTAAGATCAATCCTGAGAGCAGTCCAAAAGTTAGGGTAGATGTTTGTCTTTGAAACTACCTACACATATGTACCGTAAATTCCACTGGCTAATTACAGGGGCAAACATTAACCTGAATGATGGAAGCAAATAATTGTACTTGTAATTTTCTGGTGAAATTAGATCTTGTGTCGAGTAAAGACCGAATTATTGTTGTATAAGCATAGCAAGCATCATAGCAAGAAGGCTAACAAACGTAAGAGTTAACGTTATACCAATAAATTAACATTAGCCCTTCATTGATGACATGGATACCATAATCATACAGACCGTAGTTGCATACCTTTATCCTTTGCTTGTTTCTCCTCTTCTTCTTTTCTCTTTTTCCTAAATTGGACACCTGACAGCTTTGACCTTTTTCTCTCCATCGCTCTGTTTTTTTTTTGCCAATCGACAATCACCAGATTTCCCATCCCCCAACACTGTCACTCACAACCAGAAGTCAAGACTAAACCAATTCACCTTGTTATTACCTATTTTTATTAGCCATTTCACACAATTTGGAAAAAACAAAAACATGCAAATTATAGGTCTGTTTATAATATTATGAATGAAATGTGC
>NW_018128143.1:851357-855899 GCF_001952655.1 Monopterus albus | reverse complement strand
CTGTCTACTTTAATATGTAATATGGTTTAACACATGACTTAAACATGACTCTGAAAGATTCCCAAACCTGTGTGTTGTATTTAATAACCCATGAAAACACACACGCTTTAAAAAGTAGGTGAGTGAATAAACTGATTATTGTAAGTAGGAAGAAGAAGGCGTCCAGGTAGCAACTTGTCATGTTTCTCTTCATGGCGAGGAATCTTCATCTAGTCAGAGTCAGTGGTGCAGGAGGTGGTGGAGTACTGCAACAAGAAACGACACACTGTCACGTCATGCAGAGATGATGTCATTGTCTCATTATTACACTGTTGTCTTCTTGAGTGATGAATAGTTCTGGATCCATTTCTAACAGGAACATCCAGTTTTGACTTTGTTGCTTCTCTATTTGTTTTTGGTTTGGGCCACACTTAAACATGCTGCTTCTGTGCCACCTGGAGGCGGCAGAAACACGCTGTGCACACAACACTGACATAGACTGATAAGACATTCAGTTGATATAGTTACTGTCTTAACAAACACTGGCTTCTTTCCAGCCGTATGAATCTAAGTTCACGTGTCTTTCTGCTGCTTGGTGCTGGACAGCGAGCATAGAGTTGGTCTGTGGAGCCATTTCACTGAAAACCTTGGGAACTGCCTGTGGTTTCCTCACTATGAGCAACACCTTTCACATTGCACAGTCATATGAGTCATTGTCATTCTAAATATACTCAATATAGCCGCTTTATGGTGATGTTTGAATATGTTCAACCAAGTAGCATGGTCACAAATCACTTCTTGGAACAGTTAAATTGCTTGTTTTGGAAGAATTGACTTATTTTGTCAATTTGATTTGAGGACTTTTTGGAATCAAAACCAACGGGGCTCTTCAAACAAGGACCATTATTATAGGAAATGCTGGAACAATATGTTACTTAGTATCTTATAAAGAACAAACCAAATGAAAACTCTGACTCTTACACTGGCATCAGTGCAAAAGTAAAACAAGTATTTATTTGGCGCAGTAGAAACACTTTACATTGTTCAACAAAACAACTGGATCTTACCCCATGACATTGCTTTCCTTTCTTGTGACATTTGATGTGCACGTGACAATGATTATGTCTGTGGCGGTGGCAAGGTCCATGTCCATGTTGTCCACGTCCACGTCCACGGTGCCCTGGTCCACAGTGGCCATGTCCATGTTGTCCTCGTCCATGGTGCCCTGGTCCACAAGGTTTAGGGGGACAAGCCTGAGGACCTTGTGGACCGGGGTCACAAGGTTCAGGGCCAGGTCCTGGTCCACAAGGTTGTGTGGGGCAGGAGCCTGGTGGACCTTGAGGCTGACAGCGAGGATTCTGGTTTCCTAGTCAAAGAAAACATTCAGGCATTTTCTGTTCCAGTTTATATAAACTTGATCACAATGATTAAAGTTTGACAAACACGATGGGGAGTGGGTTTAAGTAGAAAGGAAAACACCCAACAATAAAAACTGGTTACAGCGAGTGAATTATTTACCTGAGTTTGGCCACATTTCAAAATTTTTGATCCAAAGTCTGAAAGTGAAAGAAGTCACATGAATACACAGAAATCTCCTCTAAACATAAGAAAAGAAATTCATTTTTATGAGAATGTGACTGTAAACAGCTGTAAATGCAGCTTAGTCCACTGTGTAAAAGACTAATGTGCTGTTAAATGTTGCCAAACAGGACGTGCAGGTCAGAGCTACTGTGTCAAACTATTTGGATATAGTCTACAAACAAAGCAGCGTCTCACATGATGCATCTGTCACATGACAAAGCTACACCCCATCAGTGGGCTATGTTTTGGTGAGGAAGACATGATCACACAATAATACAGTAGTGTTAACAAAGGAAACACCTGTAAACAAGCATCAAGATGACCGATCTACCAATACAGTCCAACATACACAAACACACATTTTTTAGAGGCCTCTCACTGACATAATGCCTGACCCCAGCCCTTCCCCTAACCCTGACCTAAAACCAAGTCTTATCCCTCAAACAGCCAACATGTCGTCACAGTGATGATTTCAAGCTAACGTTTCTCCACTCAACCATAAAAAAGACTTGTCCACACACACTTTAAGGTAGGTATTGATAGAGAGCGTGCTCGTCATCAGAGGCAGTGCATCTACTCTCTCTAACAGGTTTTTTAGCTCTTGTGTGAGGACTACAAACACACAGTTGACATGTTTTATATGATTATAACAAAACTCTTCCTGTTTTTGTCACCACAAAGCACCAGACATGCAACAATGACAAGAATACCAGTAAACTCACAGCATCACTGATGCAGATGCAGCCAGGTGTCATAATCACCTTAATTCCTAACAAATGTTATGAAAAGGGCCTTAGCTCCTTTTAGAAAATCTTGATGTTGGGATGTAATCTGCACCAAATAGTACATGCAGCCATATATAAAATAATACTGCACTCACATTATTTGTAAAACACATACTTGTGAACATTGAGGGAATGTTATCTGATATTTCTATGTTTCAGTTTTACTCACACACACAGATCATGCAACTCTGGGTGAATGTGTTCATTTCTCGTTATTCTGTCCTCTGTACAACACCTTTGACAAACCTGTTTGGGTAGCACCTTTTCATTAAAGCCAAAAGGTGTGTTATCAGTGAGCTGGGCCTTTATTTGCTCTTTTAAACGGTGGAGATAAACTTAATGTGAGCTGTCTGTTACTACTGCATGTCTACACACATGCATGATTTTCACTTTGGCTTTCTAATGCCTTAAGACTTGATTTTGGATTTGAAGTCATATTTAGGTAATCAGTTGTCAAGTGTGAAATCAAGGCTTCAGAGAGTCATTTCTTAAAACTCAGGTCTTATGATAATCAAGTCTTTAGGGAATCACATCTCAAGCCTCAGGTCGGGTCTGTGGTGGAAATAAACTGGTCGGCCTTTCAGCGTCTGTTTCAGCTTGTTTGTGACTGAAAAGAACTATGCATGCTGCAACATCCATGTATGCCTGCACCTAATGAGTGTGTGTTTACATGAGACACGCCCGTTATAATTCGACTGTCAACTGTGAACATTTTACATTCAAAACATTTGCATATTCCAACAGACGTCTTTTAATCAACAAGGTATTTTTATACTCACAACCAC
The DNA here is from genome assembly GCF_001952655.1 of Monopterus albus. Lineage (NCBI taxonomy): Eukaryota > Metazoa > Chordata > Actinopteri > Synbranchiformes > Synbranchidae > Monopterus > Monopterus albus. Next base: position 852,769 of record NW_018128143.1, on the reverse strand, counting down.
ACCTTTAACTGCACTTTAGAAGTTCCGGTGACAGTGAAAGTGTCAGTGATCAAATGGTGAAAAACTAAAACTTTAATAACTAGAGTTATTTCTCCATAGAATAAATGAGGATCTACTGAATGGCTGAGAGCCCAGGGGTCTACAATATATAGCACAAAATGTGACAATGTTAGATCTGCTTGAACACAGAGGTGAGCAAGTCAAAAAAAAGGACGGACCCAGGTAGCTGACTTCGGTGCAAGTAGTGCTCAATTTATTTACAGTGATATTAACAAACAAGTGAATAACCAGGTAGGAGTGGGACCGGGTGTCGAACCGCAGAAGTGGAACAACAGTCAGTGGTGGAATGATGAGGGAAAGACCAGGCTGTGGACGCTGGGACTCACTCCTGGGCTGGTCATGGTGGAAGGTTGCTTTTTACAGGCAGTTAATAGGAGACTGTACATTGGTGGAGATGGTGCGGGGTTGAGGAGGTCCGTGGTCCAGAGAAGCGACAGAGGTGAGGAAGATGAGACACAGGGGCACAAGACTGGAACGGAGCTAGGGCGAAAAAGACGTGAGTACAATACCAAAGCTAACAATAACGAGAAACAAATGGGCCTGATGATACTAGAAAGAACTGGCAGCGGAGTGAACGGTGAGCAGGGAATTAATAGGGAGAAACTAATCAGGTGCAGCTGGTGGTGATCTGGGGATGTGAAGCAGGTGTGTCAGGAGGGAGGCGGTGGCCACCGGAAGGAGGGACTCACCGAGGCCCCCCAGGCTTGTCCGGGTGTGCGTGATCGAAGGAGGTGAGAAGGGCAGGATCTAAAATAAAGGAGCGGGATCCAGGACCACTCCTCCGGACTATAACCCTCCCAGTCAACCAGATGCTGGAAACCCCGGCCCCTAGGGCAGACATCCAGGATCTGCCCGACGATGTATGCTGGGCCACCATCCACCTCCAGGGCAGGAGGAGGTGGAGCCGGCGGCGGACAGAGGGGACTGGTGGTGACTGGTTTGACTTGTGAAACATGAAAAACAGGGTGAATGTGGAGGGAATCAGGGAGTTTAAGTTTGATGGCAGTGGGGTGTATGATTTCCTGGACAGTAAATGGCCCCAGGAACCGGGGCGAGAGTTTGGGGCATGCACCTTTAATGAGGATATGAGCAGAGGAGAGCCACACTTGTTGCCCAACCTGGTAGGTGGGCAACAAGTAATGGGTAATGGTGCGTTGTACCCCCGGATGGCATGCTAGCCGAGAGGCATGGGCCCAGTTGAGGGTCTGGGCCCTAGCAGCCTGGGGGACGTATAATCTATCTGGTGGTCCACCCCCTGGATCGGGTTCCTGTTGCTGAGCCTCCCGTATGGTATCCTCGATCTCCCATGTAATGGAGGCTAACCTACACGGGGCGGGCAGAGAAGGGTCCGG
>NW_018128143.1:847314-851224 GCF_001952655.1 Monopterus albus | reverse complement strand
TGGTTCCTGGTGGCGGGCCCCTGGCCGATAAGACAGGGTGAATCGGAACCGATCAAAGAACAAGGCCCACCTCGCTTGTTGGGGGTTCAGTCTCTTAGCTGACTGGAGGTAGGCCAAGTTCTTATGATCGGTCCAGACTAGAAAAGGTTGGTCGAAACCCTCAAGGAGGTGCCGCCATTCTTCAAGGGCCAGTTTAACGGCCAGCAGTTCTTTGTTTCCCACATCGTAGTTACGTTCGGCCGGGGTCAACCGTTGGGAGTAGTAAGCACAAGGGTGCAAGGCACGGGGGCTGTGGTAAACTGGTTCTTGAGTTCTTGGAAGGCCTGCTACGCTGTCCTGGACCATGCAAACTTCACCTTGGTGGATGTGAGCTGTGTGAGGGGGGCTGCAATAGTGCTGTAGTTCTTGATAAGTCTTGATGAAATGGCGGTAGAAGTTTGCAAAGCCCAGGAAGCATTGCAGGTCCTTCACACAGGTGGGAGTGGGCCAATTGGTGACAGCTGTAATTTTGGAGGGATCAGCGTGGAGTCTTCCTTGTTTGATGATGAACCCCTGGAATGCCACAGAGGGGGAGTGGAAGATGCACTTCTCAGCTTTTACATAAAGGCGGTTTTCCAGGAGTCGAAGAAGGACCTGACGAACGTGCTGGGTGTGCTCTGTGAGAAAAGAAGAGTAAATGAAAATGTCATCGAGATATACAAAAACGAAACGACCAAGAAAATCACGGAGAATGTCATTGATCAACCCCTGGAAAACCGCCGGGGCATTGGTGAGGCCAAAAGGCATCAACAGGTACTCAAAGTGCAGTCTTCCACTCATCGCCCTCCCGGATACGTACGAGATGGTAGGCACTCCTGAGGTCCAACTTCGTGAAGACTGCCGCACCCTGGAGAGACTCAAAAGCAGAGGAGAGAAGTGGTAATGGATATTTATTTTTGACAGTTATGGCACTGAGACCACGGTAATCAATACATGCACGGAGGCCACCGTCCTTCTCCCCCACAAAAAAGAACCCTGCTCTCAGGGGTGAGGAAGAAGGACGGATCATGCGTGCACGTCGGGCAGTTTCAATGTACTCCTCCAGAGCATGTCGTTTGGGGGGTTTGGAGATGTGGAAGAGGCGACTGTTGGGCAAGGTGGCTCCCGGGTACAGGTCGATGGCACAGTCATATGGTCTATGAGGGGGGAGAGAGTCCATGGCCAGGTGTTTATTAAACACCTGTTGCAGGTCGTGGTAGTCTGGTGACATGGAAGACAGGTCCATGGGCTCTGGTGGGGTTGCAGGCGAGGAAGAGGTGGGTTGCCCGGCGAGGAGGCAGGTCGATGCACAGGCAGGGCTCCACTGGGTGATGGTGCCAGTAGTCCAATCTACGGTGGGGTTGTGTTGGACCAGCCAGGAGTGGCCCAGAACCAGTGGTGTATCCGGGATGGTGAAGATGTTGAACCGTATGTCCTCTTGGTGGTTGCCGGCGATGGTGAGATGGAGCGGTGCAGTGCGATGCGTGATGCGGGTCAGCAGTCGGCCGTCGATAGCTCTCTTTTGGCCGCACTGGGCAGGTAGCTATGAGATGGCCTGGAGCACCACAGTAAAGGCACGACCTCAGGGAATAAATAGGGAGAAACTAATCAGGTGCAGCTGGTGGTGATCTGGGGATGTGAAGCAGGTGTGTCAGATAATGTAATCAGGGTAAGGGAGCAAAAACAGAGTGAGGGAAGTGAGAAGGGCAGGTGCAGCCGGGCAAACCTGACAGACAAGGCGTAGGTGCTTGCAGTGTGGATGATTTATTCTGGCAATCTACAGCATTTGCAAATAACTTTTTGTGCTGTTATGTGTAGGTGCTGTGGCATAAATGTGTTATCCTCACTCTGAATACAGGTTTAAATGTGAAGAGGCACCACTGTCCTGCGTGTTTCAAAGGCAGTTACCATGATCAGAGCCCAATGGTTTGGCAGCACGCCTTCATTTTCTGACACAAAAACTCATATTAAAAATCCTGACTGATCATCCTTTTCTTTCTTTTATTGAACAGAGTAGCTTTCATTTCTACACAGAAATGATGCATTGTTTGTAGGCTGACTGCAGTTCATCAGCACTTGTTACCCCAATGAGACAGCTCAGGTGCCACCTATAAAAATACACTTTCCATGAATTGTCTGAACTTTGTGGCTGCTGTCGTGTTTTTCTTCAGCTGGAATAGTTTTTCCCTTCTAAAGTATTTTAAGAGTCTTCATTCAGCTTGAGCTTCCCAGCTAGTGGACTGCTGGGGTAAAGTGTCGAGAAGCGGCCAAGAGTCCACACTGGGAAGACGTTTCTGTAGGAGGTGTAGCTGATGGCACAGGTCTTGTTGAAAACGCCCGCAATATTCCCCTGGTGAAGTGGAAGCAGAGCTCGTCACATGTCAAATCATAATAGTTCCATTAGATTCATTTGCTAATAGGCTGCATTAATGTTGGAACAAGCTAATTATAATTATAGTGCTTCTGTTGTTTAGCTTAGCCTCAATGAAATATGGTACAAAGGGTCGAACAAAATAATACACGTATAACACAATACATATCAGCAGCACAGATTCCAGCCTTCAAATTGATCCGACAGTTAAATCAACACCTCTGTACAACATTTTCAGCACAAACTAAACATTATCACCTACATGAGGGAGGATTTATTATAGGACTGCCTTTGTTTTAGCTAGGTGGACCTAATAAACTGACAACTGAGTGTGTAACATGTAAGTAATATTACAAGGCAGAAGCTCACCTGTGGCCAGTCTCCGTTGGGCAGCTGCTTATCAATCAGCAGCTGTACACCTTTCTCCACAGCTTGTGTGTCAGGATGCCTGGTTACACACAGACGAGATTTGTTGAACTTAAATAAATGCTTTTGTTATATTAGTTTTGATTAGATTCAATTTTACTACCATCAACTGGAAGTTCTTTTTGTGCTCATGTGAATAAACCACACAGATGCATTATTCAGCACTGCGTGCACTTAATCATAGGCAACAGCAGATAAGTAACTAAATAATATAAATACAGTACATGACATGCGATTATAATCAGGTGAACAACAGCCAATACAAACCTATAACAATTCTGTAAAACCCAAACCTGAACCCATCACATCCATTGAGATCCCACTGTGATGGAGCATAACCACCAAGGCTCTGAGCTGAGGGCTCCTTTACCTGACAGCCATGAGGCCTAACAAAGCCCAGCAGGTGTTGTGGATCTGAGGAGCACTGCTCTGGATGTAGCGCCGCTGAACGCACGACTCAAAGTCCTCTCCCCATCCACCATCTGGCATCTGCCAATCCAGCAGGAACTGGCAGGCTTTCTGCACCTCTACACACACATCCCTGTTAACAGAGAACACAAACTGACTATATTTGTGCCGACACAACAGCAACTTAATATTACAGGCTAGGAGTCTGAACATTTGTGTGTCAGTGTTTGGAACCCTTACCCATTATTGTAGACGTGACCCATACAAGCAAAGGCTTCAAGGCCAAACCATATTCCATATGTGAAGCACACAGCCCAGGACCTGAGCACAAGCAAACCAGACTGAGCTCGACCTGTCGACAGGAAGATGATCAGGAAGTAAGTGTAGGCTCACCCTTCCCAGGAGCCGTCAGGCCTCTGCACTTTCCTGCAGTACTGCAGTCCTTCTTTCAGAGTGGACCTGAAGAATAAACGGCGAACAGTTTTACAGACTTCATCTCTTTCCCCTACAGTTTCCTGCTAAACTTCATGTACTGTATGTATGATGCTGTGTAGTGTACCTGATCTCCTCAGCACGGTGTTCAGGGTAGGCCTTCTGGAAGTGCCTCAGAGCCTGCATTACTGCTGAGGTACACTCCACATAGGTGTAATCTATCATGATGTCACCTGTTTGTGTGTGTGTGTGTGT
>NW_018128143.1:837957-845436 GCF_001952655.1 Monopterus albus | reverse complement strand
TAGGTGTGATCTATCATGAGGTCTCCTGTGTGTGTGTGTGTGTGTGTGTGTGTGTGTGTGTGTGTGAGAGAGAGAGAAAGAGAACACAGTGTTACTAATCAACAGCACATTTCACAACACACACACACACATAGGTGTAATCTATCATGATGTCACCTGTTTGTGTGTGTGTGTGTGAGAGAGAAAGAGAACACAGTGTTACTAATCAACAGCACATTTCACAACACACACACACACATAGGTGTAATCTATCATGATGTCACCTGTTTGTGTGTGTGTGTGTGTGTGAGAGAGAGAAAGAGAACACAGTGTTACTAATCAACAGCACATTTCACAACACATCTTTTGTTTAACAGGAGAAATAACAGTTTATTGGTTTCATTGATATTGAATAGGCCATAATATTGCAAAGTGCACTAAAGTGTTCAAGTTCCTAAACGCAGAACAAAGGCTGAAATGTTGTGTTTGGTTCCTGTTTCTTTATCTCCACATTACGTCACACTGTCTTTCGTGTGAGCACCACTGATCTTATTAACTTTGAAATTAAAACTGTTTGTAAGAGCAAGAACTCAACATGACATTTTATGTCTCCATATCTTCATTACTTTGTGTGACATAGGTTGAAAGTAATGTTTTAAGACTGGACACAGCGACTGGTAGTGTTGTGCATGAAATGGCCTTTTTTATGATGCTGACAACACACTCACCAAACACCTCAGTGGGGTTGAGTAGCTCCAGGAGTCTCCCACCTCTCTTAGTTTCATATGAAGCAAATCCACCATCTGAGTTTCTCAAGCTCAGAAGCTAGAGGGAAACGATGGACATGATGAAAAAGCTGCAGGACTTCAGTACCAACTTTTCAGTAGCACAAGTGTATAAAGGGGCCTTGTTTTCTTCAGTTTGGACTGTAGTCTGGTTTGGTACAGACTGTGTAAAGATATAGGGTATAAGAAATTAATGAGCTTGAGAGGAGCCAGTAGATGAATTGTGTTACATTTCCACAGCAGCAGCTTAGCCATTTGTCTGTGTTCAGTGAACTTAAATTACATGCTTACTGTATGCATGAGATGTATCTATTGTCTCACCAAACGTTTGGAAAGAAAGGGCATAACATTAATGTTGAAAGATTTCTTTAAACCTCAGTGTCATCAGAATGGAGGATCTAGGGCTGAAGGTGAAATGCAGAAAGATGACAGTGGTAAGCAGTATTTCTCAGCTTAGCATACCAAAAGAGACTCGGGGCACACTGGTATATTAAACTTCTAAAAAGGTAAACCAGTCTTCTGTTGATTTGCCATCTGTTTACTCACCACGTCGACAGCATCGTACAGCTTCTCAGAGGTGACATGCTGGCTGATGGAAGGGCAAAGCTCCTGCAACAGCATCACTGATTTCAGGCCTTCTGCTGTGCAGTCAGACACGATCCAGCCACAGTCTCGGGTACTGAAGGGGAAGCCTCCCTCAAAAAAACAAAATAAAAAAACCCCAGACATACAGTACACAGCATGTACATTACTTTTTCATGAGTCATTTTTACCTCCCTACAATTACCAAATGCATTTGAGTTTTTTATTAAGTACTGGAAAGATGCTCTTCTATGATATTTGTTTTACCTTGTTCATCTGTCTGTAGTACTTCTGGTATTCAGGAGGATTCTCGGCTATCTGTTAGAGTGGAAAACCTAGTCAGCCATAAATGGTCACTGAATACAGTGAATAATAACTGTGGATATATTACACTGGTCTGACACACCTGAAGGGCTTTGGTAGTGAGAAATAAGCAACTTTAAACTTACAGAATATTAGGAGATGCTTTATTCCTGCTCATTTATGAAAAGTTTGTTTCTAGAACACGTTATGAATGTTTTCATAATTAAACATGTGGAATGTCTGTAAGGTGCTGGATGAGTTTTGGGGGGTAGTATAGTTGTCATAGGTGGGTACCTGCGTGATTCTGAGAAACTGATGGGCATCTTGGAGGCACTTGGCCAGTCTGGGGTTATTCTGGGCTCCTGCCTGAAAGAACCCAACAAACAACTTATTATACTTTACTGTATTTTTGTAGAACTTGTCTGTTCCACAGCCCAGGTGAAGGAATGACAATTTTTGGTGTCTGCTGGGAATATGTAGAGCACCTCAGGGGTCAATACTGGGTTCACTGCTGTTCAGGCAGCTGGCATGTGCAACTTCTAAACCACATGGTTCAAAAACAAAATGTTACTGTAGTTACTCTGATGACACACAGTTATATCATTTCTTGTCCCATGGAGATGTAAGCCCTGTTAAATCACTGGTTGAATACATCACAGCCAGAGTCGAATTTGATGATGAAACCTGTTCTTATTTTTATTTTATTTTTTGTGATGCCTGCTTGCATTAACCATAACAAAAGTACGAGTCCCCAGGTTTGCAATACCTCAAGAAAAGCCTGTACAGCAAAGCTAGTATCCCAGAGTTGAGATCCATTGGTCCCCTGTGTGGAACAAAAAGGACAAACTAGTCAAATGTGGAGTGAAACATAAGGATTAAGTTTCATTTGAATTCAGTGAGAGCTCTCATGTTTTTTGCAGTGCTAAAATAATTTGTTTTAAAGTATTTTTAAAGACCTCCTTCCATTTTTCACCACTTCTTTGCACTTTAACTGGCTTCTTTCAGTATGAAAAAAGCATTTCCACTTTGAGCTCCTCAACTGTTTCTGAAAACATGTCTTTAGTGTAAGACACCCTTATGACTTCGAAACTTGAAGTCATAAGCTTCAAACTACAGTTACATCTGAATGTGTGGACACTCTGAATCAACACTGTACAAAGCAGAAGAAAGCCAGTTCTCACCTGCATTTTCATGCCATCCAATCCCAACCTGGAACACAGAGAACATAGTTTATCCGTTCTAAACTTTTTGTGCATCTTTGGTTAAAGAGCTATCACCACCAATATCCACATTATAATACAAATGTCCAGTGTAGTGCAATATTCAGTACAACTGCTTCACAAGAGTTGTTCCTGAACACCTAACTGACCAATGACTGCTTTGGCATTTGTTTTGTTGACAAGTTGTTGGAGACTGACTGACTGACCAGAGGTAGTCCGGGATCCTGGACACGTGCTCCTGAAAGGCTGGAGAAGAGGGACCATCCACATACCAACGAATCAGCATATTTATAGTCTTAGAGATCTGAGGAGAAAGACCAATAATTCATGTTCACACAAACTCCTGTCTTTCTGTACTACTGGGTTTTTTTGCATTTACAGTATTTGACAGTTGACAGTTTAGAGAGAGCCAGGAAACAAGGGCAGCAACGAAGGGGTGTGATGTGATGCAAGCATAACTTTTCATAGTCCTATTTTCAATATGATTATTTAACAACCAATGAAAATAAGTTAAATCCATCCATCCGTTACCTATCCACTGCTAACACTGAGCGAGAGGCGGGGTCCACCCTGGACAGGTTGCCAGTCTATCTACCAAGTAAGTGTTTTTTGTATGTGCTATGTTAAATTTTTCACATCACATCTTGTCTGATTGGAAATGTGCTGTACGGAAGAGTATTAGGGCCACTGCTTTTTTTTTTTTTAATTCTGACTTTAATCTCAGAATTCTGAGATTAAAGTCAGAATTCTCAGTTTAAAGTCAGAATTCTGACTTTATTCTCAGAATTCTGAGTTTATTCTCAGAATTCTGACTTGGACCCTGTATACCACCTCCCCCCACCCGCTCTAGCACCCGGCACGGCCCATCCCAATGGCTGTCCAGTTTCGGGCAACGTCCTTTTTTCCGTTTGGGTGCATAGACCCAAACTAGCTCATCTGGTTGGAAGTCTCTGCCTTTATTCCTCACATCATAGTTCCATTTTTGTCGCATACCAGCCTTCTCCAGTTGATCTCTAGCGAAAGCATGGGCTGTCTCCAGACGGTCCTGTAATTTCCTGGCATACTCTGGCCCAGGTAAATCCTCTCCATTGTTTGGTGGCCAACCGATTGCCAGTTCCGCCGGGGTACAGATCTCTCTGGCCAGCATCAGTAGAGCAGGGGTACAGTTTGTGGAGCTCTGAACAGCTGAACGATAGGCCATTAAGACAAGGGGAATGTGCTTATCCCAATCACTTTGGTGAGCAGCGGTGAGGATAGCCAACTGCTGCTGCATGGTGCGGTTAAAACGTTCCACTAAACCATCACTCTGCGGATGCAAAGGTGTGGTGCGTGTTTTCTGCACATTTAACCGCTGACACAGGGCCGCAAACACTCTGGACTCAAAGTTCCTGCCCTGGTCACTGTGGAGGACGTCCGGTGTTCCAAAACGGCTGAACATGCCCTCCAGCAAAGCATCTGCCACTGTTTCTGCCTCTTGATCTGGCAGAGCATAAGCTTCTGGCCATTTCGTGAAATAGTCCATTGCACACAACACATATTTATTCCCTCGATCTGTCACCGGGAAGGGTCCCATAATGTCCACCGCTACTCTCTCCATGGGTGCTCCAACAGCTTGTTGTTGCAGGGGCGCGTGCGACTGGTCGAGAGGTCCTTTATATGCTCGTCACAACGCCGGCAGAAATCATCCACGTCACGGCGATGCTGGCCCCAGTAAAATCCCTGCCGCAGGCGACGGAGGGGCGTAGAGCTCCCAAAGTGGCCTACACCTGCACCCCCGTGGCATGCCCTCAGCACGGCTTCTCTTAGTGCTTTAGGCACCACAACTTGCCACCTCTCCTCCCCCATGGCAGGCTCCTTCCAAGCCCGCTGCAGAACCCCGTCCACCATGCGCAGCATGCTGAACTTACTCCATAAACCCTTTGTGGCCATGGACAGTCCCGCCACTTCCTCCCAGGGTGGTTTCACCCCACCCTGCACCCACAGCCGCACAGGATTGAAGTCCTTATCCTTCTCCTGCTGTGATGCCCAGTCCGCAGCACCCACCACATCTAGCGAGCAGCACGAAGGCCCAGCGACAGTTGACTCCCCCCTGAGCTCCTCCTCCTTGGCGTCCCTCCGATCACAGTAGGTACAGCCGGCAGCTGCACAGGGACGCCGGGACAGGGCATCCGCATTAGCATGTTGGGCCCCAGGGCGATGCACAACATTGAAGTGGAAAGACTGCAGCTCCTCCAACCACCGTGCCACCTGACCTTCGGGTTCCCTAAATGACATCAACCACTGTAGTGCAGAATGGTCAGTCCTGATGGTGAAAGGTACGCCGCACAAGTAGTATTTGAAGTGCCGGACAGCCAACACAACAGCCAAGAGTTCACGCCTTGTCACACAGTAGCGCCTTTCACTCCTGTTAAAGACACGACTGAAATAAGCCACCACACGCTCACCCCCCGGGCCCACTTGTGCCAGCACTGCACCCATGCCCACATCACTGGCGTCTGTGTCCAGCGTGAATGGTAATGCGGGATCTGGGGGGTTGAGAACGAGGGCACTTATAAGTGCCTGCTTCAGGGTGACAAATGCGTTTTGGCAATCTGGTGCCCACAGGAAAGGCTGTTTGTTCTGTAGGAGACGGAAAAGGGGTGCACCAATGCAGGAAAACCCCTTGACAAACCTCCTGTAATAAGAGGCCAGTCCCAAAAAGCTTTTGAGTTGTTTCTGGTTACCTGGGACCAGCCAGTCTCTGATAGCCAGGATTTTCTCTTGGAGTGTGCTGATGCCCTCCCCGTTCACCTTGTAACCCAGGAACTCTACCGCTCGCTGCATAAAATGACACTTGTCTGGGTGCAGCTTTAGTCCTGCGGCTTTAATCCTTCCCAGCACCAGTCGCAGCTAGTGCAATGCAGCCTGAAAGGATCCCCCATGGACAAGGACATCATCCAGATACACTAGACACTCCTGGCGCAGGACATTGGCCAGAACACAGTCCATCAGTCTTTCAAATGTCCCTGGGGCATTGCACAGACCAAAACTCAAAACTTTAAATTGCCAGTGCCCCCTGCTGGTACTGAATGCAGTTTTTGGTCTCAACTCCGGGTCAAGGGGGACCTGCCAGTAGCCGCTGCGCAGATCAAGTGACGAGAACCATGATGACCAGCCTGACACCAAATCCAGCGTCTCATCGACTCTGGGGAGGGGGTAACAGTCCTTTGTCGTCACTTTGTTTAAGGGCCTGTAATCCACACAGAACCTCCATCTGGAACTTTTCTTCCTTGGCACCATGACCACTGCTCATGACCAAGGGTTGTCTGATGGTACAATTATTCCTGCTTCCAGCATAGCGCAGACCTCCCTATCCGCAGCTTCCTGCCTCACCATGGGCAGCCGGTGGGGGCGAACTTTGATGGGCCTCACCTCCCCGGTATCGATGTGATGCTCAACTAGATGCGTGAGGCCAACCTCATTATCATTGAGGGCAAATATGTCCTGAAATTCCCACAGGACCTGCCACAATTCTGCCCACTGCTGAGCACTCAGCCCATCACAGTTCTTTTCCCAGATATCCCGGATAGCCTCCATCTGGTCCCCCCGCACGTCCTCCAGCTGATGTTGGGATGGTATCGGGTCACTTGAGGAGGGGGCTGGGCTGGGCTGGGCTGTCTCAGCCTGAGTGCTATCGATTTCCGAGAGTGCAGCTGTGCAGGAGGCTACCGCCGGAAAACACTGTTGGCTGCAGGGTGGAATTAATTGGATAACTTGCCCCCCTGGGAGAGCGAGACTACCTGACCCCAGGTCCAGAACACACCCTATAAACCTCATAAAGTCCAGCCCCAGGACGCACGGATCTGTCACATCAGCCACCCAGGCAGGAAAAGTCACAGATAAACCACCAACAGTGAAAACAAAAGTCCCTCTACCTCTCATTGCAGCCGTCTGTCCAGTCACTGTCCGCAATGTCACTGAGGTCGGCTCCAAAACGGGGGCATGAAACACTCCTGCCCAGCACCGGAACATGGCAACGATAACCCAGCTCTGTCCAGCCTACAGTCTCCACAGTATCGGCGTGCAGGGCGGCAACACGGTGCTCCTCCCTCAGGAAATGCGGCTCCCAGTGAGTGGCAGATGGGGGCTGTGATACCCGGGTTACACGGGCCCTCTCTCGTTTCCCTGCTGCTCCTTAGCCTTCGGACAGCGACGCAGGATGTGGCCCGCCTGACCACAACCCCAGCAGGAGGCTGGAGGCTCGCGCCGTGTATCACGCTCCCTGGGACCCACTGACAGATTTCTTATCGCCTGCACCAGCTCCTCCGCCCATGCTGGTTTCGCCTCCTGCGTCACCACAGCAACAGAAGCCAATGCCCCCTGGGATGTGGATTGTCCCGCGTCACCAGTGGCAACCTCTCTCTCCAAGGCTAATGCCAGTGCCCCTCCCAGAGTCACAGGATGCGCGAGCTGCACATGCAGGCGTAGGTCAACAGGAGTCAGGGCATGGAAGAACTGGTCACAGATTAGCTCACTCTGAGTCCCACCTGGCAAACTGGCATATGCACGCCTGCCCAAGCTCTCAATGTCATGTGCCAGGGTACGGAGTGATTCACCCGGCTGTCTGACCC
>NW_018128143.1:833321-837926 GCF_001952655.1 Monopterus albus | reverse complement strand
GTGAGCTGGGTAGCCCTCCCACCTCCCTTTCCCATTAACCTTTGGCGCCGAGGAGCCGGCCATAGCGAGCCGCAGGGCGTCGCCATCTTTGCTGAAAACACCCCGGGCCCCGCCGCTGTCGTGGTGCAACGCCGAGCACTGAGGTGAAACATTGCTCGTGTGCATTTCTGCGTTCTCTGGCATGGCTACTGCACAGTCAACAGCTTCAGTCTTCACCCGCCGTCGGCCGCTTGAATAGGAAAGCATTGTCGTTACGACGACCTGAGGCACAGGCAGTGGGACCGAAACTCGAGCTTCTGACACCAATGTAATACTCTCTGTTCCTACACATGCAGCCAGACGTTCTTGTGGTATCAATGTCCTTTATTTGTAATAGCTTAACAGGCTTCCACGCTGTTGTTTCAGCCACAGCACACGCTAACGAGCTCTTTTTAACTCCCCCCATTCAACACTCAACAACAACAACCTGCTCTTCCTCGCTCTCTCCTCCCACACCCCTCACAGCGCCCCCCTCTCACATTCTTTCAGGCAATAACATGTAGAACCATATAACGAGATGCTAAACATTAGAACCATATAACAGGATGCTAGACATTGGAACCATTACATAGCCATTACAGTATAGATGATGGATGGATCTTGTTTAATTTTGCTGTATTTTATGTTTTTTTATATACGTAGCCAATACCCTATTCAGTCTGAGTTCTTTTTTTAGAATGTCTATGCTGTCATTACCGGTCCAATGCTGATACATTTACTGAAGCGGTCGTCAGCCTGGATGTGCTCATACAGCTCTTTGACAGCCCTTCCTCTCAGTGTGGTGCTGTGGTGGGCTTCATACACATTTAATATCACTGCAGGGCAACATGAGCACAAGGTTAGAGGAGAAAATCACATGGCAGCTTTTGGGGAAATTCCAGTGAGAAACTCTTTAATTCTTTTTGTCACTTAACTCCCACATCTTTTTATGCAGAGTTACTCCACAGTTACATTTTAAAACAACTATAACTGGAGAGCATGGTGTTAGCTGCATTGCTAGCTCAAAACATGCAAAACATTTGTGTGTCACTGTCATAGTTACAAACTGTTACTTACAAAACTGTAGATAAACTGTACATTGTGGGTAATTCCTGATTTATTAACATTTCCAGTAAATTGCCACTTCACACTATTTTATTTACAGCAACATGTTTCTGTAGGTGGCAGTTTATCACCATGGTGCCCACAGTGTTGTTTGCTTACTGTAGGTGACAGTGAGCAGTGTGCTGTGTGGTGTGTACATGTCACATGCTGCCACGCTGTTCCTCTGAGCAGGCCAGTTAATGGTGGCATAGTCATGGACATAAAGCTCCTAGAAAACACAGACAGATTTTGATTTAAACATGCACATTAAGATGTACATATCTGTAGCATTTTCATTAGTCCTGAAGTGACCCACATCTCATTTCATTCAGAGACATTCCAAAACAAAAACAACAGCACTGGGCTGCTCCCTCTGCATACTTTAATGGTGGATCAGTGAAAAGTGAAATTCCAGCCGCAGGCACTCCTACACTGCTAAACAGACGAGAGAGGAGTCAATGAAAAAACACAAATAAATGAGTAGAGGAAAAAAAGGCTCACTAACTGATTTGATATGAAGATGATGTGACCCCACATGCTAATGTCTTCACATCACCAGATCGTATCCTATCTGAACACCTGCTGGACATTTTGGAGCAACCACAGCTTTATGTCAACTGGAGGTCAGATACTTGAAAATCTATGATAAGCTGCATGGATGTATTGAGGCTTGTGGTGGAACACCTTACGTGACACCTTGTCGGTTTTTCCTAGGGCTATACAAATACCACTGTTTTTAGTACAAGTACTTACACAGAAACTGAGCTCCAATATGAGTCCAAAATAATACTGCAGTTGTTTTTACCATACAATTACAGTTACCATAATGGTTTTAATGCAGTTTCCGACTGTGACAACCAGAAATGTACAACATGAGTCTGCTGCTGAAATCCCAAACTAACACTTCATTAAGGGTTAACTAAACTTGCTGTCTTCCAAACATGGCATTACCACCACATTTTACTTACACTTACAGTATTTAACTTTTTTCAAATACTTTTAGTTGAAATATGCATAATTCTTGAAGTGTAACAAAGCAGGGAGAGGCGGGAGTGAGAGGAGCGGAGCAGCTTGCTTTCAAGGCTCATGCTAGCAGCTTTAGCTTGTCGCTGAACAGTAGCTCACTACATTTTAATACACAACATACTGTAAGAGAACACATCAAACTCTGCTACTGTCTGAAAAAAACTAACTATTCTTTGGAAAAGTGAGAAAATCAGCTCTGAGCCTGTTTCTGTTTCTATCAACAGTTTGTGACACTGACCTAAACAGCCTTTCACTTTCCACAGAGGTGAACGGCATTGCAAGCTATATGTATGGCATCTGGGCCAACACAGGAAGCTGCGCTTTGCTTAATATCCATTTATTTGTCAAAATTCTGTGTTCAACATTAAATTCTGGCTGTAATAAACAGGGCATAGCACCCCCTTGTGTGGCGGTGTAGCTTTAGCACCTGTCTGAGGCTGAGGATCAGGGAGTCTTCCTCCGCTGCCAATCTCACAGCATAGCAGTAGCTCATGGGAAGGTAGACCTGGCGACAGTGACACCACAGGGCATAGAGGTGGGCTGGCATCCAAGTTGGGAGTAGGCTGGAGCAGAACAAATATTACCATTGAAATCATAGACAAAAACATGTGGTGGCAAAACCAGCTTCCTGAGACGACCTGTAACATCCTGATCAGCTGCTGGTTGTCACCAGCTGACATAACATAAACAGCAGTGAATCAGCCTGGCCTTAGTTCATGAAAGCTTCTAAATGTATTGCTAATAACCTGATGTCTGGTCTTTACCATGACAAATCCCCTTGTTCACAAGGCAGTGATACCATTTACAATTGCAGCTGCAGCAACAGCAGTTTGCATGGGAGAAAGACAAGATACCACAATCTTTCTATAATGTCACAATCATATAACGTTTGCTGTGGTACAACACAAACGTGTGTTCTCTAACCTCACTTTCCAGCATGGCTGATGGGTAGGAAATAATATAATGGGATGCTGGAACATCCAACTTACCACATCTCTGGGAGGAGTGTGTTCATTCCCTCCCAGCTGTAGACATTTAAAATGGCCAACCAGAACTTTCCCCACGAAGGAATCCCCACTGCACCGCCTGAACACAATAACAAGCACAAACGGCTTTGATATAAAGAAGGAACAAGGAAGCCTTACATAACTATTAATATGTAGTGTCCACAAGTGCAAAGCAGACATAAACTGGGCTTAATGAAATTAGAAATGTTTAGTTGAACTGATAAATCATTCCTGAACTTGTTTATATGATAAGATGTCTGAAACCCAACCATCACAATAAATTACTTTCAAGTTAACTTCAAAACTCTAACTAATGATATTGCTCCAAACACTAGTAGAAAATATAAGTGCTTTTGTTTTTCATTTTATGATTATGTGCTTAACAGATGCTTGCTTATGCCTTTTATTGTCAAAGTTAACCTTCTTTTCTGAACCACATAAATTGGCATAAGAGATACTAATTCATAAAACGTGCTTAAAAGATAAATCTCTCATTCTGTCACTTGTAGACTGGGCTTCAACCTTTGTACACTGTGCTCCTACAGACGCAGAACATGCTGGAGAGACTGTATATCTCATCTGGCCTGAGAATGCCTGGAGATCTAATGGGGGAGATGGAACACGTTGCTGGGGAATGGGACATCTGGACCACCTTGCTGAACCTGCTTGGCAGGGGATAGCACTCAAACTATCTGGTTCCCTAATCTAACCAGGTATTGAATATTAAATATTAATATCCAATAATATCCAATGTCGGGGACATTGTCGGACGGTGGAAAGAATACTTCGAGGATCTCCTTAACCCTGGCGCCATGTCTTCCGATGATGAAGCAGAGGCCGGGGGCCCAGAGGTGGACTCGTCCATCACCCAAGTTGAAGTCATCGAGGTAGTTAAGAAGCTTCTCGGTGGCAAGGCACCTTTTGCAGATGACGTTGTCCTGTTGGCTCCATCAAACCAGGACCTCCAGCATGCACTGGGGCAGTTTGCAGCCAAGTGTGAAGCGGCTGGGATGAGAATCAGCACCTCCAAATCCGAGGCCATGGTTCTCAGTCGGAAAAGGGTGGCTTGTCCCCTTCAGGTTGGTGGAGAGTTCCTGCCTCAAGTGGAGGATTTCAAGTGTCTTGGGGTCTTGTTCATGAGTGAGGATAGGATGGAACGGGAGATTGACAGGCGGATCGGTGCAGCTTCTGCAGTAATGCGGTCATGTACCGGTCCGTCGTGGTGAAGAAGGAGCTGAGCTGTAAGGCGAAGCTCTCGATTTACTGGTCAATCTACGTTCTGACTCTCACCTATGGTCATGAACTTTGGGTCATGACCGAAAGGGCAAGATCCGGGATACAGGCGGCCGAAATGAGCTTTCTCCACAGGGCGGCTGGGCGCACCCTTAGAGATAGGGTGAGGAGCTCAGAGTAATATTGCTGCTCCTCCACATCGAGAGGAGTCAGCTGA